>NC_073338.2:43140833-43446250 GCF_027580225.2 Misgurnus anguillicaudatus | reverse complement strand
TAACAACACAAAAGACACTAAATATGAATTAAAAAACAAGTAATAGTTTGATCATGACACCAAATACTGCTGATTTGATCTCATTTTGACGATCATAAACAAACAAGGCCAACATGAGAGCCAGGGTATCTCTGTCAGAAATGTAGCCCAGACAGGGCGGTGGTCAGCGGGGCGAGTGAACACTGATGTCCGCTCATGGTTTGGTTCTCATTCGTACCGAATCTCACTAAGCAAACGTTCAAACAGGCGCTATCTTTACTAATCGACTGCAGATTTAAATATAATACATATATATTCTCGACTGAACTAATCTTAAAACTACACTTTGTGACCAAGAAACGGTAATATAAAGTAACGGCTTTTCTGTCCATTGAGTTGTTATGAGCTTCAAAGCAGCCGAAAGTTTTACCTGTCATTCTGGCCGGCCGCCCTCAAATCCGTGGCGGAAGAAGTAGTTCTCAAACAAAGAGGCTTTTAAAATAATTCCGTTGTTGTTTTCTAGTTTTCGTTTTTCATACGTGTGCCGTCGAACTGTTGTATAAAAGCAATATCGCTCTCGGAGTCGTGTGATATAGCTCTATATCATCACGGCTGTGATTGCCTCCGGCACTCGGCCTGCGGCCTCGTGCCTCTGTCCTAATCACAGCCGTGATGATATAGAGCTATATCACACTCCTACTCGAGCGATATTGCTTAAATATAAACACATATATTATATTAATGTGCAATATATTGAAAGCGGCAATAATTTGTATATTTTGCAATATACTGCAGTATATTACACATCATGTCCCATGATAAAATGTCAGTAAATTAAAACCTTTCATACATAAAAGTAACGTATATAGCCAAAGTATACAGTTATAAGAATGCAATGTTGATAACATGTCATGTTGTTTACACATTGCAAATCAGTGAATGGCTGTTATGAACGTGCTGACAGGGCCCCCTCACAAAGTTTTGCTTAGGTGATACAGTGATACAGTAATAAACACAAATACTACGTGAAATCCTGTCTTTATGTTACTGAAAATGTATTTAAAAAGAGGGTTCTAAAAAAGTTTGCTTTTAAAAAATGAAACATTTAAATGAAATTAAACTTGTCCACTTACTGTAAGGGTCTGTCATCATAAAAGGTCAACTTTTTTCCCCTTTAATGCACCCGGATACAGCACAGCTATGGAAGAGATTTCCTTATGTTTATATGGAAATTAAGCCACAAATCGATTATTTATCATTTCTGTTTGTCGTCCTATGAAGCCCAACCCGATCGAGACTACTGTGACTCTATGTACAGACTATCATATGTCTGTGTCCGAAATTGACTCACTCAAAACACTCATTCAGGGTTCCTTTCACTGACTAATACTGTACACTCTTTTCCTGCTTCACTGCAGTCCACAGGAAATACTCATCCCAGATTGCACACGCACATCTCGGATATGTCTCTGCAAGGTAATCTGCACTGTAAAATATTTTTGTAGAAATTGCAGTATTACTGGGTATTACTGGCAACTAGCTGCCAGTAACTTACTGTAGATTTTACATTTATGTTAAGATTGTTCAAAGTTAAAGGAACAATAAACATTTTTAGTCTTTATCTTCTACAGTAAGTTACTGGCAACCAGCTGCATAATTACAGCAATTCTTTACAGTGTACCACCCCAGTGACTGAAAAAAGGTACATTTACACCTTTTTTTTTTGACAGTGTATGTCTGTGTCCGAAATCCACTCACTCAAAACACTCATTCACAGTTCCTTTCACTGACTCATACTGTAAACTCCTTTCGTGCTTCACTGCAGTCCACAGTTGCTTCTTCCGTGTTTTTTAAGGCAAATGATTAAGGCGAATTCTGCACTTTAGCTGTAATCGAAAACGAAACCAAAACTCAATAGGTTTCTCATCCATGTTGTTAAAATGTTTTTAGGTTCATTATAGGTAAACAACGGATTGTGTAAAATATTTAAATCATGACTATATATATTTGTTTGTATATTTCCTCTAACTATTCAATTCTCTTTATTTCTTACGATTATAAAATATTGCACACACACACACACACATATATATATATATATATATATATATATATATATATATATATATATATATATATATATATATATATATATATAATATAAAACTTTAATAAAGGTTGTATTTGTAAATAAAGGTTGTATTTGTTAACAAATAAAACAAAACAAATAAAAGAAAAAAATATTCTACTGCATTTATAATTTTAACATTTAATAAATCATTTTTAAAATCAAAAGTTGTACCTAACATTAGTTAATTCACAATGAAGTATGACATGAACTAACCTCATGTTGTTTTAAACCTGTATGCATTTCTTTTTTCTGATGAACACATAAGAAGATATTTTGAGAAATGATGGTAAGCATACAGCAGATAGTGTCTGAAGACTTAAAATTTAGTCTTTTGTTATTTAAATTTTTTCTTTTATTAAAATTTATTATTTTAATATGATTTCATTATTATATATTATGTATCTGTATTATTATTCTTTATATTCATAATCAGTTGTGTTATCTTGTAAGGAACCACCCATCAGCCCAACGACGGTATCCAATGGCGTGGGCGAAGTTATCAGCGTGTCTTGTCCTTTCTCGGCGCTTTTGACAGAATTGTCTCTGTTTTGTAATCTGACTCCAATATTAAATAATAATATATTAGTATTGCTGATCATAGTTTAACAATAGTTATTTTATCATGGTTATAATATAAATATATAATGTGGATACATTACTATAAACTTAAATTGAGGATATCCAGTCTAATTTAAGTTTATACTTACTCAGCCTTAAGAAGAGGTTTCTCCAATTTAGTTAAAAGTTGAGGTTTCTCCATTCAAGTCTAAGTTGAGGAAGGTCCAGTCTAACTTAAACTAAGGCATTCTCCAGTCTAACTTTAACTAAGGTTTCTCCATTTCAGTTATATAAAGTTGAGGTTTCTCCATTCAAGTCTAAGTTGAGGTAGTTCCAGTCTAACTTAAACCAAGGCATTCTCCAGTCTAACTTTAACTGAGACAACTTAAGTGTAAGCATCAACATCTAATTTCAGTTATACATATAATGTTTGAATTAAGAATTACTGACCCATTTAGAATATGCCAAATGTAACAATTTATTATACCAGGCAGGTTTCAGCTTCAAACATAAATTAAACAATATCATACAGAATTTGATTCAATTCCAATTAATTAAAATGATCAACAGTTGCAAAAAATACAAAGTCATACCTGGCAATAGACACTCTGGCCACAGAGTACTTCCATTATGAATATAATATACCCAAAATGGTTCAGAAAGATTCTTGTTAAAGATTTCTTACATGATGTTTGAATACACACACCCAAAGTGTGGGGAAGTTTCTTGCTAAAGAATACTTCCATAATGTCTGAATACACACACCCAAAGTGTGGGGAAGATTCTTGCTAAATTATGGAAGTTTGGTTCCGCCCGGAAGTGTTTCCGCCCGGACCGGAAAAGACAAACCCCGGACTTCCGGTAAGCGCCGCGAGCGGGAAAATCTGCGAATTCGATGCACCTGTGCCTAGTTAGGAACAGCGGTTGGCGATTGGAGGATACGCCAAGCAAGGCAGTACTTAAGGCCAAGTTTATTCACAGTTTAGGGAGCTTTTTGGTGTGTGTTTGAAGCGCTGTGTTGTGCCGTTTGGTGCGCTGCTGTTGGCTGTTTAAACTCTCTCTCTCTCTCAGGCTGAAGCCGTATGGTGGTGGAAGACATCGCGAACCTTAAAGGTTGAGAAGTGAATGGAGTATATTCCAAACGGAGACAAAGGAAACAGGGGATTGAAAACGGCACTGATGTAAGTACCAAGACCAAGTTGAAAGCATCCTGTATATTTACCTGGCTTTTTGTTGGATTCCTCCAGGAGAAGGAGGGCGGCCCTACCCCTAGCATAGCGTGGTGGGTGAGCCGAAGGAATATTTATTGAAGCAGTCACAACGACGACATCACTAGCTAGGCCGCATATTTCATCCCCAGATCCGAACCAAGCGAAGTGAAGGAAGACGGGTGTCCTTTTTGTACACTGAGTGTGGTGGGTGAGTCCTTGTGCTGTGAACACCTTTAATTTTGACGTGGTGCTGTATATTTGTTGTGGGTTGCTGTGTATTGCTGTGTGTGTCCTGTCAGATAAACCCCCGCCTTCACGCACTTCGTTGAGGAAGGACAAAGAGGCTGTTGGTCCTAGCCTAGTACAGTACAGCATATGTTGTGAGCGTGCTTCAGATCTCTGGAAATAGCACGGTGCCCTGGGACGATTCTTTTCCCGTCTGGACATCGGGCAGAGGTGCAGAGTAGCAGTAAAGCGCTGAAGAAACAGCAGAGGTGTGAGTACGATTCGGGGCCATTATCATTGATACTTTCAATTGCATGAATATTGTTGTTGCAGAGAGAGAGAGAGGTGACGTAATTCCATCGTCCCGTGGCCTCTACAAAGGGGCGCCCCTGTCCAGAGTTCAAACGCCTGACAGCAGTGAAGAGAGGGAAGCGCTCGGCCCGGTGAGACGTTGAGGTATCCCACCCCTCTGCCACCATCGAGTAGTCGAGAGGGTTCGCCCCCCGACGCCAAGTAGGAACTACTTACCCCATCTGACGCCTCGCAAACTGCTGTAAGTTCGCCACTGCTGCCAGTTGTAGATATCAACCTCCTAAGCCGTTGATTCATGAGGACGGAGCATGCACTGTACCCGTTGATCCGTGAGTAGCACCCTGAAGAGAGAGAGATCGAGTAGAACCTGTACGGTACGCTGAGTCCAGCCAAGAGGTGAGAGTCCTTTAAAGCAAATTAACTGTGCTTTGTGTCCCAGTTGATACCTGTGAAGAGAAAAGGAGAGAGAGAGAATAATCTGAGGAGAAATCGAGAAAACCTGTACTTACGGTACGCCGCGTCCAGCAAAGAGGTGAGAGCCATCTAAAGCAGAGTAACTGTGTTCTTATGCCCCAGTTGATACCTGTGGAGAGAAAAAGGAGAGAGAGTGAATAATCTGAGGAGAAACCGAGGAAACCTGTACTTACGGTACGCCGAGCCCAGCCAAGAGGTGAGAGCCATCCAACGTAGAGTAACGGTGCTCTTGTGTCTCAGTCGATACTTGTGGAGAGAAGAGGACAGAGAGTGAATCATTTGAGGAGAGAATCGAAGAAACCTGTACTTACTGTACGCTGAGTTCGGCCGAGAGGTGAGCTCCCATTTCAAGTTGAACTAACTGTGTCCTTTCATCTCAGTGGTTACCTGTGGAGAGATAGAGAAAAGTAGTGAGTGCCACGACAAGAGCTGTGCAAGTACGAGGAAAAGCCTCCACCAGAGAGATACAGGTACGCAACCAGGATAGTAACCCCCACACTCATTTGGCTTTTTGATTCTGCCTCCAGGAGGAAGAAGGAGCGCGCCACGGATAGTAAAATCCAGGCCGGAGCCTGAGTCTCACGCCCCGGACCCCCGTTGCCCCCTTGCTCCCGTCATCTCCCGGCTGAGGCCCATCTGGAGGGCAGAGGCAGAATTTAGTTTTAATTTCCCTTTCCCCATTTCCCCAGTACATTTTAGATATTTATTCAATAAAGATTATTTTATACTTACTTGTTCTCGTGTTGTCTGGTCATTGGGTTGGCTTTGGGGACCTCCTGGAGGTGGAAGTTGAGAAGGGGCGTGGCCTTAGTATTAGCAGCCAGCCTCTGGGTGTGACATATAGATAGTATGGATCACATGTCAGGGGATTGAAAGAGGGTAATACGCTCCATTGATATGACATGTCAGATGTGTACAGTTTGCAAAGCACCACAGAAGTATACACTAAGGGTAGTTTCTTAATATAGGAGTGGACTGTGCCATGTGTTAGCATGACATATATGTTCTATATTTGAGATGCTTAAGCAACATGTTTTTCTACCTTACAAGGAAGTCTTTCTGTGATGTATAAAAGCTCAAACCTTACTGTACCACCCCAGAGAAACTAAGGGATGACGGGGTGAAAGGAAGGAGAATCAAAGAATTGTGTAGGCTGTCATAAATAGAACATCTTTACTGGTTTCTCTCCTGACATATATTAAAGATTTTTTCTTGGCAAGACAATTGGTGTCCGGACCCGTGAATCAAATAATAAAGGGGAAAAGGCTTAATTCCAAGTCTACAATTTGGCGTCACGAACAGGATTGCATCTTCAGGCATCTGTCTCAATCATTTCAGGTAAGACTTTATTTTATTTTAAAATAATTATAAGTCTGCCTGATGATTGGACTTTGACTGAAACTGCTTAAAAGAACTGTGTCATTTAAACATCAGTTGTGTTGCCAATGAATATATATGTCAGAAATAGGAAAATAATTTAAATAATATAAATTTGATGTGGCTTATTTGAGTTGCTCTGATCAGTAAACCTCTAAAAGATATTGAATGAAGCTGGCTGGGGTAGTCTTTTCTATGTTTGAAAAGACTTTTAAAAAAGTGGATCTTTTTTAGAAAGAAGACCATTTAGTCAATATATTGGGATAGCTGTAAGGCGATTTAGCAATCAGCTGTCATGACTGGGAGGTGGTTGGAATATGGCGAGACTGTAAAAACGATGGCAGAGTAATCTCTAAAATATTTCCAACACACCGAAGAATCGTTTCAGAAGGAAACGAGGATAGTGTGACAGTGGTGATTTATTGTGATTAAAAGTGGCGGGTCTGTGCTCCGAGTTAGTGCAGTGCAGTATAGAAGATACGAAGAAACCCTAAAACGTTTAAATACGCTGGGAATTGAACCCTTAGAAGAAGGGTATCAATAAAAAGGAGCTAGAATCGCGTGCATTTCAATTTTGACAATGAAGCTGTTCAGTGTTTAAGGAGGAGACTGATCTGAGACCAACTTGAAAAAAAAAATTGAAGAAAAAGGAAATATAAATTGATTAAGTTACTTATAAATAATTAGTTAATTTTATTTTGTTTTTTTTTATTTCCCCCCTTCTTTGTTCCTCGAGTAAACTAGAGCAGGTTAGAGAGAAGAGAAGCAGAGAGAAGCTGAGGGGCTCCCCTGGAATTCACACACACACACATATAAATAGCCTTGCTGCTGTTGGGGCCTCCCTTGGAATACACACACACACACACACACGCGCATTCTGGTTTCCATGTTTTGTGGGGACATTTCATAGATGTAATGCATTTTATTCTGTACAAACTGTATATTCTATTCCCCTTACCTACCCCATTCCCTAACCCCAACCATCACAGGAAACTGTCTGATACCTTAGATTTTCAAGAAACATCATTCTGTTTGATTTATTAGCTTGTTTCCTCATGGGGGCATCAAAATGTCCCCACAAGGCCACAAAAATACTGGTATTCCTATCTTTGTGGGGACAATTGGTCCCCCCAACGTGATAATTACCCGGCCGCACACACACACACACACACACACACACACACACACACACACACACAAATAGTCCTGCTGTTTTGAAAATACAAGAGACTGAGGGACAAATAATTTGCAAGATGGCAAGTGGATGCAACAGCAAAATAATATCTGTTTGGTATTTGGATAAAAAGAAGAAGAAGCAAACTAAGTTTTTAAAGAAAGGACTGGATATCAATGCATCTATGGATGTGCAGCTAAGCTGGTTCGAATCCCAAAAAGACTCTATCAAGACAAAAGTATTCCCAATACTGGCTGCTAATTGGATTGTGAAACAAGGAGGAATTTGTTGTGGCATTAATGGGTGTCCACTTTCACTTGTTGAAGCAATGAAGCCTCAAGTTCAGGCATATAACAAGTTGAATAAAATCATGTCTATTAAATGTTCAGTTAAAGAAGATATAACCAATGATGATTTATTTGATCCAGATTGGACAAATATAATAACTGAAGCTGAAAGGAAATATTCACAAACACCAGAAAAATCCACAATAACTGTAAGACCTCCTCCTTACAACCCAATTTATCCAACTTTGCCTGAACAATATACAAGTTCTTCTAAACCTCTGACACAGCCTCAGGCTTCAAGATCAAATGAAGGTCCAGTTGACAAAATGTATATTGCATCTGCACAAGCAGCTCCAATAATAATGAGATCTAAATCAGCCCAGCCAAATAGAGACATGCTGCAATGTACACCAGCTCGTGATAATGGATCTGACTGGGCTGATGAGACAAGATATGATGACATGATCACAATTGATAAAATCGGTTCTGAAAGTTCTTCACCTGCAATTAAAAGAGAAGAATCTGAAATGATGACAGAAGAGAGACCATTCATACCAGGAGAACGTCAAGCCATTCTCACAGCCCTGCCTCCTTTAAAGAGACAAGATCCAAACACAGAGTTTTGGAGAGAATTAGACTCTCTGGTTGAAGCACATCAAATGACATTAAAAGATATACACACTATTGTTAAAGCTAAAATTCCAAGAGACAGATGGGAACGCTTGCCAGCTTCGATAACAACAGCCCAATGGATGGATTTGTGGGTTGATGGCCAGGGACGACCCCTGGGTCTTTGGCAAGCATTAGATGGGTTCCGAAAAGAAATCCAAGAAATCTTAGGCAGCGGTAAAATTCCTTTCACGTCAGTGACAAGCAAAAGGATGATGAATCTCCAGATGAATATGCTCTGCGTAAGTGGAATGCTTATGAGAGATGGGCACTCTGTGCTAAGAAACAACCTGACCGAGATGATGTACAGTTTACCGACACACTTGTGGATGGACTGAGCGCAAAATACCAGCAAGCCTTGTCACTTGGAGTCAACCCAGGTGAGACATTTGACCAAATTATGCAATGGGCTGGCCGCCTAGAGATGGCTATGAGATCAAACAAGGAACAAGGAAACAAGTCATATCAAAGAGGAGTGGCGACAGCTCAATACAACATGGACACAAAGAAGAAGCTGATTGTTTGTCTCAATTGTGGAAAGCCTGGCCACGTTAGAAAAGATTGCTGGGCTAAAAGAGGTGGATCAGAAGGACAAGGTCCATCATTTAAACAGGTCAGTGCGAAAAATTATGATGAAAACTCTCAAGGGAAGACATGGACTGAAGCACAAGTTCGTCAGCTCATTGAGGGAATTATGCGTCCGCAATAGGAATCAGTGGCCCCCTGTATTAATAAGAAAAGAGCCAATCGCCTTTTCATCAATGCATTGATAGGGGGCCACCCATGTGACATTTTGGTGGACACAGGAGCAGCAATTTCAATAACAGATCTGAACCTACCTACAACAAATGAAACTATGGAAGTTGAAGGAGTTGGAGGTGGTATCACAAAATTTCACAAAAGTATACAGGTTCCTCTGCAAATACATGAAGATGAAGTCTTATGGACATCTTTCTGGGTGGGACCGAATTTACAAGGAAGCCTTATTGGCATGGACATCCTTCCATTGTTAAACATGATCATATTCACTGACAGCCGTCAAATCACTACAACAGCTGGGATAATACCACATGAAGATCGCACTTGTAATCTATGGTCTGTTGGTACAGCAAAGACAATTATTAGAGACTGGGGAAAAGACAGTGTGTGGGGTCTTCTGTGCAGTTTATATCCAGATGTTTGGGCTAAACACAAATTGGATTGTGGCAAAGCCAACATTGACCCCATTGTTATTAAAGGACCAATACATCCCCCTCATAAACAGTACCCCATCCGACCTGAAGCAAGACAAGCCGTGGAAGAGATAGTGGCAGACTTGGAAGCTGAAGGAATTATCAGACAGGCTTCATCAACCACTAACAGTCCTGTATGGCCTGTCAAGAAATCAGACAACTCATGGCGATTATCCATCGATTACATGAGACTTAACAGTGTAACACCAAAACCGCATCCTATTGTAGCCAATCCTGCCACCATTCTGAATGATATTCCAGGAAATGCAAGAATTTATACGGTACTAGATGTACTGTCAGCTTTCTGGTCTATACCTATTGATGAAAGATCTCAAGAGAAATTGGCCTTCACAGTGGGCACAAAACAGTATGTCTGGAACAGACTCCCACAAGGTCTTAATTTGTCTCCTGTTGTATTTCATAGAGCTTTGGACCAGTTCTTAACAGAGCAAAAAACTGAAATTGAGAGTTCAGGAAGTGTTTGCCTCCAGTATGTTGACGATTTGTTGATTGCAAGCCCAGATGAAAACAGCCATCTATTTGCTCTGAATGTTGTCCTACAAGCCCTTAGGAAAGGAGGATTCAAGGTCAACCCCGACAAAGCACAGCTGGCCAAAACCAAGGTGATCTACTTGGGCCAAGAAATATCTGTCAATGGGAGGAGAATGACAACCGAGCGTGTAGAAGCATTACGACAACTTCCAAAACCTCTAACAGTTACAGGAATGCGTAAGGTGATGGGACTTTTCAACTACTGTCGTCAGTATATACCTGATTTTGCCAGCATCACTAGCCCCCTTATCGACCTGTACAAGGGAGGAAAGCCTGGAGTGGAAAAGATAAACTGGACACCAGAAGCTGAGGAAGCGTTTACTTCTATGAAAGAAAAACTGACTTCAGCCCCAGCTTTGGGACTTCCTGATGGACGGTTGCCATTTCATTTGTGGACCAGGGTGGGAGATGAGACGTATTCAGCAGTACTGTGTCAAAAACCAGGTGATCGATACAAACCAGTTGGATACTTTTCCACAAAAATACCTGTCACTATGATAGGTCAACTACGATGTATACAAGCCCTCGATGGTGCCACACGGGCAATGGATGCAGTTGAAAATCTGATAGGAGCACAAACTATCATATTGCATACCCCACACAGCATAGTGACACTGTTGAACAACACAAACATCAAAACCATAACTGACGCAAGAAGAGCAAAATGGGAAGCAACTTTGTTTAACAGGGATTTGAGAGTGGAAATCATCAGGGACTCTTCTCTTAACCCTGCAACAATGATGCTGGAACCACATGAGGGAATACCACATGAGTGTGAAAAACAAGTAGAAGAAGATAGTCTTGGTCCAGTTAATCCAATCCCTCTTGAAAACGCAGACAAAGAGTTATGGGTCGATGGATCTAGTTACTATGTCGATGGAAAACGACATACTGGATGGGCTGTAGTGGAAGCTGATGGAACCGTTGTAAAGAAAGGATCTCTTTCTGGACAGTTTTCAGCACAAGTAGCTGAGCTTGTAGCACTTACGGAAGCCTTTGAACTATCAGAAGGAGATCGAGTCAATATCTATACGGATAGCCACTATGCCTTAGGCGTTGTGCACGACTTTCTAGCCCTGTGGAAAAGACGTGGACTTATCATTAGCAGTGGAAGCGAAATACAACATGCTTCCATTATTCGTCGCTTGATTGCAGCTTGTCACTTACCTAGAGAAGCAGCCGTGATCAAAGTAAAATCACATCAATCTGACAAGTCCAAAGAAAGTCAGGGTAACACGGCAGCAGATGCAGCAGCTAGAGAAGCAGCTCTACTTCCTCTTACTCCTGTTACCTTGGTAAAAGAAAACAGCAAAGATAATTTTGAGCTCCACCTTCTGTCATATCAAATGGAGACAGATGAAGAGAAAGAACACTGGATAAAAGCAGGAGCAAAAGAAGATGATCAAGGTATCTGGAGAATTCCAACAGGACAAGTGGTAACGCCTATCGGAACAAGAAGAGAACTAATGCAGCTGTATCATGGAAAGGTGCACGCTGGAGCAAAAGCAATGAAAGCTCAAATCAGTGAGACTTGGTGGTGGCCACGAATGATGAGAGACATTGATGATTACTGTAGAAGATGCTTGATCTGCATAAAAGCAAATGTGGGAAAATCTTTAAAGGTGTGAATGTCACATGCACCTAGACCTACAGGTCCATTGACACATCTGCAAATCAATTTCACAGGACCTTTATCACCCAGTGGAGGGTACCCATATATTCTAGTAATTTTGGACAGGTTTACTAGGTGGGTAGAAGCCTTCCCTACGAAAACTTGCACGGCTGAAGCAGCAGCACGAGTAATGGTGGAGGAAGTCTTTCCCCGCTGGGGTCTTCCATATGAACTTGATTCTGACAATGGAACTCACTTCACTGGAAAACTGATGAAGGAAGCAATGAAGTTGATGGGGATTAAACAGAAATTCCACATTTCATATCATCCACAAAGTTCAGGAATGGTAGAACGAATGAACCGATCAGTGAAAACATCTCTAACCAAGGCTATTCTGCAAACTGGCCAAGGTTGGCATAAATTATTACCTGCTATTTTGTGGAATTTGAGAGCAACTCCAAACAGAGTTACAGGACTAACACCTTTTGAATTAATGACTGGAAGAGCAATGGTTCTACCTCCTGATGCTCCACCACCTGCGGGAACAGGAGGAGATTCTACTTTGTTCCAAGAAAAGTTACGAAGCTATCTCGCAATGCTGGACAAAGCTATTAAAGACAATAATAAGAAAGTGCGAGAAGTTCAACAGCAATGGGACGCAAAACATACCACTACTGATATTCCACATATTCCCGAGTTAGGCAGTTTTGTTATGGTCAAACGCATTGCTAGGAAAGGTTTAGAGCCTAGATGGGAGGGACCATATGAGATACTCTTAACAACTGATACAAGTGTTTGCCTCAAAGGGAAGGGTGTAGGGACAGATAGATGGTATCATTGGTCACAAGTTAAACCTTGCTTAGTGAATGAACAAAATGATGATAATGTCTTATGGCCTGAGATTGAGCAATGTTCGTCCATTAGCTTTAAAGAATGGGAACAAAGAATTAATGTTTAATTATTTCTCTATTTCCGTTTCAGGAATCAATTCCATTGACATTGATTAGAGATGGTTAATGGGACATACAGAGTGAAATAGGAGATTTTACACATACTACGCAACCACATAACAATGCACACTCGCTTACTGATTTTCAACCCTAAGGGATAGGATGATTGGGGTTCATTTTAAATGCTTACACATAGTCGTTAATTGACACATAGTATACGGGGACATACCATGGGTTGGGGTTTTTTTTTGTTATTTGTTTTGTTTTCCTTTCCTTTCTTTTCCTATTCTTCTGTCTTTTCTGACTATCTCTTGGTCTGCAATTTCTTCTCCTCACTATCACTTTAATAGGTTGGCCACCTGGGAGTAATGGTGTGGAACTGACGGCCGTAGTTCCAGTGGAGGGAGATGAAGACTTAAAATTTAGTCTTTTGTTATTTAAATTTATTGTTTTATTAAAATTTATTATTTTAATATGATTTCATTATTATATATTATGTATCTGTATTATTATTCTTTATATTCATAATCAGTTGTGTTATCTTATGGAGAGTTAAATGCATGTGTTTGAATGCACGAGAGTATAGATAGTATGGATCACATGTCAGGGGATTGAAAGAGGGTAATACGCTCCATTGATATGACAGGTCAGATGTGTACAGTTTGCAAAGCACCACAGAAGTATACACTAAGGGTAGTTTCTTAATATAGGAGTGGACTGTGCCATGTGTTAGCATGACATATATGTTCTATATTTGAGATGCTTAAGCAACATGTTTTTCTACCTTACAAGGAAGTCTTTCTGTGATGTATAAAAGCTCAAACCTTACTGTACCACCCCAGAGAAACTAAGGGATGACGGGGTGAAAGGAAGGAGAATCAAAGAATTGTATAGGCTGTCATAAATTGAACATCTTTACTGGTTTCTCTCCTGACATATATATATATATTAAAGATTTTTTCTTGGCAAGACAATTGGTGTCCGGACCCGTGAATCAAATAATAAAGGGGAAAAGGCTTAATTCCAAGTCTACAGTGTCCATATAGTGTCTATTGAGCATATGGTGTCCATAGTAGGAATAAAAAAATATGATGGAATTTAATGGGTACCGTCAACTGTGTGCTTTCCATCATTTATCACAATACTTCCATAATATTTTTTCCTACTATGAAAGTCAATGGATACTTTACCATCATTTCTCTTTTGTGTTCATCAGGTTTAGAACAACATGAGAATGAGTAAATGATGACAGAATTTTCCTTTTTGGGTTAACTATCCCTTTAACATTAAATGCTGAAAAACTACTGTTAAAACTACTACTTATTAGATCAAACAGATACAACCTTATTCTACAGTGTTAAAGGGATAGTTCGCCAAAAATGATATTAAACCCATGATTAACTCACCCTGAAGCCAATCTTGGAAAGGATATGTTAATTTTTACACATCATTGTGCGGTAAGCTTTTAACACATTACGTGTCATTTTAACACATTATGTGTCATTTTGTGTTGATTTTGTGTTACACTATAACACATGTTGTGTAAAAAGTAACACAAAATGTGTTGTTTCAAAAATGACACAGAGATGGGTGAATTCTGGGACAACACATTTAGTGTGTTGTCCCAGAATTAACACTACTGTGTTGTTTTAACACATTTGTTCTAAGAGTGAGCCGTTATTCAGTTATTTTAGAAAACATCTTAGATCTTCCAGCAACTAAACAGTAAAGTTACGAAGTCCACGTCCTTCAAGAAAGAAATCCAAACAGCTGCAGGATGATAAACAAAAGTCTTCTGAGGGTAATCCGTGCTGTTTTGTTGTAGAAATATCCATATTTAAAACTTTATAAACTAAAATAACTAGCTTTCTGTAGCGCCGCCATCTTAGACTCCTCTGTAGAGGTCTACACGGGTCCAAAAATTCCTACCCGGGCCCGATTAGACCCGTAAATGTGCTACACTGAACCGACCCGGACCCCTCTGTTGTTTTGAAAGCTGGACCCGGAACCGACCCGGACCCGTCTATTATTTAAAAGCTGGACCCGGATCCGACGCGGACCCGTCTATTATTTAAAAGCTGGACCCGAACCCGTCCGGGAAGACACAGACCCGACCGGCAAATATTCTTTAGCTAAATGTTATTAATAAGTCAAAAAACAAGTAACGAAAATTAAACTTTTTGTCTTACCCATAGAAGTTAGTCTTCTCCCTCCTTGTACTTGACTGTGTGATGCACAATCCTTATTACCAAGAAACTTCCATCATGTTATTCCTCTCTTGACGATTGAAATGTTTAATGCTTATTCCAGCTTTAAAAGTCCACTTTACAGTCATGGTGATTAATAACGCAGTTTTACATTTGTTGTGTATCGGGTCAACTTGCTTAATAATGTTTGCCCATTTGGATTATAATAAGGATTGCTCATTCAGTGCCATGGCTGCATTCGTTAGCTTTACTTCTTTGTTATCATCTCTGTGCTCTTTGAGCAGATCGCGAAAACTTTAGATATAACAGCAAGACGGTCAATTTATAATATTATTATAAAAATGAGAGAAGTCAGTGCAAAATGCGCGGTACGGCGGAATAGGTCCCACCTTCTAAATAAAAGAGGCAATTGTCAAAGGTAAAGTCATTACGTCTCACTGCAGAAGTGTCAGGACTCTGCCTTGAAGTCTTGTTATATTTGTATTTTGTCATGGTGGCAGAGTTCTGGCAGTCCCAGGTGTGTGGAGGTTCATGCCTTGTTTTTGTGTGGCATGTTCCTCCGGTGTTTTGTCTTGTGACCCCGCCCCCTCGTTCTCCTGCTTATTAGTAATCATTGGTTTTCTCCCATCACCTGTTCCCGCTCGTTATCTTGTTTGGTTTCCTCTATTTAATGTCAGTGTATCTTTAGTTCTGTGCAGGTTCATTGTGCTGTGTTATGTTTCCTGTGTTGGTGTTCAACTTTATCCTGTCAGAGTTTGGTGTTACATGTCAGAGTTTGGTGTTTCATGTTTTGTACCCCCTCGTGGGCAGGGGCGCCGCTAGCAATTTTGGGCCCTATGAAAGAATAGGGGGTCAGGCCCTCACCATACCCATTTCGCACCAAACATACAATTCAACCTACTGTAGCTATTCAAAATCTTTGTCTGTAATTTAATAATACAGAACTATTTATTTTGCTATTGTTATGACCACAATTATCAGTATTTATAGACACCTACAATGTCTGCAGCTATGATAATTTATTGTGCAATGTAAATTTAATTGAAAAATACAGTACATTAATCAAATATTCAGAGAAAATGCAACGTCCTTAAAGATTAAAGATAAATGTGACCATGCCTGTGAAAACCCGGCTGAAGTATTTATTTGTGATTTACTGTTTTCCACATAAATTCATCCTACATATTGTAAAGAACATTTTGTGAAAATATAAATTTGATATCTTTAATGTTGACTGAGTAATGTCATGTCAGTGATTGAAATCATAGTGAAATTAATGCTTGAAATTAAACTGTGATGCTTTTTATTTCACAATAAGATTTGAGACTTTAGTCTGATTTTCACATGCAGTCTCAGTGACATACTGTATACTTGAGCTGTTACACACACCAAAAACATTGTAACATTTAAAAATGGCAAACAACAACAATGCATCTTTGCTATACAGTTACCTTATGCCTCAAATAAGACTGGGTCAAAAATGCTTGACCAAAGCCTGTATTATAATTATTAGCATTATTTATAAGGTAAAGAACAAGTTTCGCACACAGCAGCTTCAGTAAAGCAAAACTAACGACAGATGATTGAAACTGTGAACTTGAGAAAACAGCTATACTGTTATTAAATGATTCTTCAGACTGTTTTTTAATCAACGGGACTCTAAAATGAAATGAATGACAACTATAGCAGATTACAACATAGATTTCCATTGATTTCTTATAGCTGTTGGAAGGTGAGAAGCTTTATACATAACTGGACTAGTTTAGCCTCAGTTGCATTTCAGTTTTATCACAATCAACTCGATTCATGACTGTATAAAAATACTTCCTTGGCATATTGCGTTGCAAAACATTGAAGTGTGTAACCGATCGCATTTCTAGTTTATGTTAATTAGCTTATACGAGCTACGTTAATTAAAACAGCTTATAAGGGCTGACTTCGCGTTAGAATCATAAAACAGGGAATGTAAATCACCTTGTTTATTTTTAAACTGAGGTGAACAGAGCGAAGACTTTACAGTGGAAAGAAAACTGCATTGTATTGCTCCAGGGTCACATTGTGTAAACTGCATTTATAGTAAGGAAGTGCACATATGCAGATATCATAGCAAATAGCAGTAAATACACACACCTTGCTCTCTTGTGAAGTTCACGCGCACTGTGAGACCGTGGATTGAAGACGGCGCTAACACGCAGAGT
This sequence comes from Misgurnus anguillicaudatus, assembly GCF_027580225.2. Lineage (NCBI taxonomy): Eukaryota > Metazoa > Chordata > Actinopteri > Cypriniformes > Cobitidae > Misgurnus > Misgurnus anguillicaudatus. Next base: position 43,429,102 of record NC_073338.2, on the reverse strand, counting down.
AAAGACGGGGGCGGAGCTAAGAGGGCTCAGCTTAAGGGGGTTGCGTTTGCGGCACAGTCCTTGGCTGGGGCCCTCAAAAGTGCATGGGCCCTTAGAATCGTCCTAACTTTCCCCCCCTTATGGAACCCCTGCTCGTGGGTTTTTGTTTTGTATAAAATAAAGTGTTTTCTGTTTTTCCCCGACATCGTCTGCATTTGGGTTCATCTGTCCTGTAATCCCTCACAAGAAGCTCCTGACTGGTAGCCAGAGAAACATTACAAGAGCACATGCGCGTTAGCTGCCTGGTTGGAGCAACCAAATATAAACTTTTTAACGCAATTTTAGCGTCATAGAAAAAATGTATGCAACATTTCATCTAAGTTTTTGTTGCTGTTTTTGAAATATTTTATTTAAATGTAAGTGTGTTTTCTCAGATTCTGATCGACCTCGGGTATTACCCACAATGTTAAACAGACCTGGGACCCGAAGATACAGACTGAGACCCGACCCGGCTGATCATTTAAAATATAGACCCGAACCCGTACGGGTCTCTGGTCGGGTCCCGGGTCTTCCGTGTAGACCTCTACTCCTCTGTATTCCGGAGAGAGTATCAGCGTAGTGCACGCACTTTTCTTAGTGACGTATGACAAATTCGGAGGGTGGGGGCACAGAGCAGCAGCAGAGAAACCTCCGTAAACTGCATAGGCACTCATCTTGAATGCGGACGCGACTAAGATGGCGGCACTACCGGAAGCTAGTTATTTTCATTTCTAAAGTTTTAATGATGCATATTTCTACAACACCACCGCATGGATTACCCTTAGAAGACCTTGTTTATCATTCTGGAACCGATTGGATTTTTGAGGGTAAGGATATATGCACATTTTTTGTACTTGAAGGATGTGGACCCCGTAACTTTACTGTTTAGCAATGGGAGATTTAAGACATTTTCCAAAATAACAAAAAATGTGTTTGTCTGAAAAATGATGGACATATGCATCTTTGACGGCTTCAGGGTGATTAAAGTTTAATATCATTTTTGGCCGAACTATCCCTTTAAAACAATAAAAAAATAACACAACAATAATGATTGTGTTCATGGTGTAATTAAGAGAACATGTTATTTGATGTGTTTTTATTTTGACATTTTTTCAGTGTTTTGTCTTATCATAATGTAAAATACAAAAAAGGAATAGAAGATTTATGTTTTTCACAGTATTATCAAAATGTCATATTATAACAAGGTCATTTGTTGTGTATTTTGTGTCTGTTAATGATACAAAAGATATTAGGCATGTTTATTACAAAGATAAAAACAGGCTTATATAAACATTATTACAAAAATAAACAAGTATTTTGAGTATTACAGATTGTAAACATATTATATATTATATACACTCAGTGGGTAGCACAGCACGGAAATCTCCTGGTTTTAATCTGAGTTGAGCCAGGAGATCTTTCTATGTTCACTCTTAAAAATAAATGTGCTTCACGATGCCATGGAAGAACTCATTTTGTCGAAATGGTTCTTTAAAGCACTTCTAACATCTTTAAGGTGAAAAAGAGGTTCTTCAGATTATAAAAAATATAAAAGAACTGGGCCCGGTTTCCCAAAACGTTCTTATCGCTAAGTAGTTCTTAACCTATTCCTTAACCTCTCTCTTAACTCTATGGCACGATTCCCAAAACGTTCGTACGCTAAGTATATCTTCTGTAAGTCACACTTTGGTAAGGTTGGTCTGGACCATTCGTAAGCTCTCTCTTAGCGTTGTTTGAGCGCAAAACGCTATCGCCGCAGTCTTTAGAAATTAGTGCAGCGCAGCACAGTACAAGTCAAACTATGGTATGCTGACAATGATTTTATGTTATGGACATTTTAAGACTTATAATAAAATATGTTTGCAATGGATACAGGGCTATTTATGCAGTTGACTTTATTTGGTATTAGAATGAATCAAAGACGGCGCCGGTGTTGAAGTTTGTTCCCCATCGAAGTCTGTTTCCTCTATGTTTATAGCGTTTACATTTATAATTTATTTAGAAAGATTAAAGATTTGAATTTGTTATACTAAAAGCAATAATATCATGTATTCTATTATTCAATTTATTAAATATTTCTTATTTGACAGTTTTATATCTTTTAACCTGTCTTTTTTCCATTTTTTTCTCTACTGTTTGTTTTAAAACAAATTATACATATAATATGATTCAAACTGTAATACTGTAAAAATAATTTACAATCAAGATACATTACATAAATGCACACACACAGATCTCAGTAGCCATTAGAACTTTCAATGTATATAAAGAATAAACGTATAATGTGATAAAAACGCAATAAAAACACTAAAGGGAAACATATAGGGGGAACAGACTTCCACACAACACCTGTAACCCCGTAACCGTTTAGTCCATGCCAATTTTTTTTATTCTGTAACACTTAAAACATTTTGACAATTTGCCTGACGTGGCTAAATTAAAAAAATCGCCTCCCAAGACAACTCATTATGGAGCTGCTAGATCTTCTCAGACCATATTCTCTATTTAACTCTCTCTGTTTATTGTAGATAGGTTGTTTTTTATTGAAAACATTAATGGCAAGCAATACCGCATTAAACAGAAGTACTACAGCTGCTTGCCTAGTAATTCTGATTGTTAAGTACCTTACCATTAGTATAAAAGTGTATTATATAATTTTTTAAGTCGTTAAATCCATGTCAAGATGCGGCACAAGTGGCACAATGGGATAAGGAGGGTGGATGATTAGCGAGGTTCATCTACCCATATTACTGACAATTTGATAATTTAATTAATAGTCTATATTTTACGGATAACTTAAACTAATAATTTGAGTAATGTTCCATTTGTATAGAGCGTGTTGTCTTTCTTAACGCCGTAATGCACTTTCGCGTGAAGTGGAAAATCGATCCCTGAGCGATCGATCGCAAATAATTCAGCACCTCCACTTGGGACAGCGCCACTGTTACGTTGAACTTAGAGGCAGCGTGTTAAGAAGCTTCCTAAGAGACACTTCGGGGAACACACTTAGGAACATAAACAACTTTGGTAAGATATATCTTTTTGAGTCTTCTTAGCGCGCTAAGAGTGAACGTTATCGGGGAACCGGGCCCTGGTTCTTTAAAGAACCTTTGACTTAATGGTTCTTTTGAGGCTCTTTGGCTCTTCTGACGTCAACACCAGACAACTCTGCAATGAGAAAACATGCAACATGAGCTTATAATATGGAGATATTTGAAAAAAACACCAAACTGATCCCAAACCATTGCAAATTTTGTCCATCAGCACAGATTCAAAGTTACTAGTTTAACTAATAAAGAGTATTGTCTCATTCTATCTATCTGCTTCTGTCCACTAATGATTATTTTTATCTTTAAAATTGAGATCTTAAGTTTAGGGGACTTCATTGAGTTTTTAATCAGAAAGTGAGAGAGATCGTGCAAGGAAATAACACAAGCTGTTGACTGGAGACCCTACTACCGGCTCTTTGAAAGGAGCAGGAATGTGATGATGCGATAGTCAACATCCAGACTTCAAGTCCTCTACTAGGTGTTTTTCTCTCTTTTCCAGTTGAATGTAGAATTCATATTTTACCTCACGTCCTCCTGAGTCAAGAACCTTAAACAAAATTCTCATTTTTTCTTGGTCTGTTTGTGCAGCATTAAGTTTTCCATACAATTCAGAAGAGATCATGTCTTTGCCCTTCAGACAGTCAGCTATTGACATCACTGAGATCACTTTCTGAACGAGCTGATCACGGTGTTTGTCCACAAATTCTAAAATTCAAACCAAACAAACAGGTTTTTTTTAGTTCATATGTGTCAAATAAAATAAAATAAATTTGAATAGAAATGTGTGGTTTTGAAGTCAAACCTGTGGCCATTTTGACATCGGCAGTGTCTGCATTGGGACTTTGTCCTAAAACAAACAAAATTATTTACTTCAACTCATTCAAAACCTTTAAACAGCAGAGCTTTATTATATTACCTGTAAGAATGATTCGTCTTGTCATCCATACTTCCACTTTTTCAGTTATATCCAAAACACCCATTTTAAACTCCTCAGTGTTGACATCAAGAAACACTTCAAATGTGGGATGATAGTTTGGACCAAAATTACACTCAAACATCTGACCCTGAAAGAAAAGAAACATAAGCTTGAAATGGCCAAACATTTCAAATAAATCAACAACATTTACTGCATTTAAATTACAAGGTTTGTATAAAACTAGTTTTAGTGTCTAATTCTGAAGCTTCATTCAAACAATACAAAAGGCAGTGCTATATGGTAAATACGATATAGTCACAGGTGAAAGCGCACTGTAAACTGAAACACGAAGCAAAGTGACTCGAACCTCTGCACGTCTCAAGTGTCTTATTGCTTTTACATAATGGTTACCACATGGCATGCCAAAATGTGACCTTGGCTGTCCCCAGCTAAAGCCCACCCAAACGTCTGTCTTGCCCACCCAATTAGAATTTAGTCAATGACTCATCATTTTTATTACATTTATACATGGTTAAAAGCAATCTGAACCATGCTATGTTGAGATGTTAGAGGAAGGACTGTAGACTTTCGAAACCATAGTGGACATTATCGAAGTGTCAAGACCACTCTGATATTTGATTTATTTTTCCTTTATAAAGAATTATTTTAATAACAAATATTTTGATACCTGTGGCTGCACTTCAAATCCCTCTGGTTGACAGCACAGACTGTATTGTCTTCCAGGAATCAGGTGACATATGGAAGTGGTTTTAATGTATACAGTTTCCTTGTGTTGGCTCTGGACCTAAAAGGAGGTAGGAGTTGTGAGTTTTAGTTTTGAACATAAAAAAACTTTTCATTAAGACGAGGCATCTACAGACCAGCAATAATTACAGACGGCAAATTTACTGGAAACTGTCTAAAGTTGGTTGACCACTGCCAAAGCATTTATCAGTAATATAGCAAGTACATGGCATCTACAATACATGCAACACAGAAACTAATTCAGAGGCCCGTTTCGGTAAGGAGGTTCAACCAACTCTGAGTTAAAACTTGAACTCTGAGTTGACTTACTCTCAGATAGGAAACTCAAGTTTTCATTTACAGAACAGCTAAAATTAGTTAGTTCAATCGACTCTGAGTAGGTTGAGTTAAGAACCTGCACAGCCACTATGAAAAGCCATCATCAATGGAGCTCCGATATCATGATTCACCATGGCAACAGCACGTGACAAAGAGATCTAAATCCCTTTTACTACTAAAACTGAAAGTGTTACTGCAAGTGTACAGCAACTATGAGCATATATTTTAAAGAAAAGAGTTGTTGGAAATTGCTACTCTAGTAAATGTGTACATTAAATTTTTCATCACGGTTCAAATATAAGAAGATAATAAACTGGACTGTACGTTACTAGATTACTTTGAATGCAATGCAGTCACACAGACAAAAAGATGACAGCAGCTCAGCTAAAAATGAAATTAGGCATAATACTTGGGCATAAAAGGCTACGAACTTTACAAATGTTTGTCACAAATAAAACTGAAATACGCTTATCCGGTATTCGAGCTTAGATCGCCAACAGTATGTCTGCCCTGGCCACTGCGCACAGCACTACCCACTAGACCAGCGATAATGATGAGTGGATTCATAAGAAATGAAAAGGCAACTGTTCAGATGTAAGAACACGGCCACAAAGGCTGATATTAGTTACATATGAATATTTTTATACATCTGAAAAGACTGTATAAAATAATAATTTCGCTCACATAAAGGCAAGTGGGTATGACAAAAATCCACTCGGGGTCTCAAAATCCACGTGCGACATAAATGTAACTTCCTACAAATAAATGCAGCATCATCATCTACAGCAGGGGTGTAGATGATGTAAAGCTTTTTTTGTGTGGCGATCTACTTTTAAAATGATAGAGCCGACAAGATCTACCTGCTAAAAACACAGTTAATTCTTTTTATACCATTTTAAATGCTTGTTAGGACTATACCTCTACATTGAATTAAGGGCTGTTACCATTACTCTATTCTTTTTGAGGAGTTAAAAAAAGTCATTGAGTACATGTCGAGTATTCCTTAAAATAGCGGAGATGCGGTTTACTGAAACAAACTAGAAAATGACAAAATATAAACTAGCACTATGCTGCCTCGCCCACTCTCTCTTGTTTGCTCGCTCGCGCACACACACCATGCGCGTGGATCCGCTCCTGGTGAAGGCAAGAATGTGCATCCTGGTATATTTCGGAAGTTAGACGACTGAGCTGCAGCGGCCTAGCATAAGATTTATAAAAAAACATTTGAGAGGAAAGGCGCAGCAACTCAAGAGTAATTGTGAAACACGCAAGTATTTTAAGATACTATCATAAATAATGCCAATTTCGCGCGTGGAGCAGCAGTTAATGTGCATCTACCGGCATAGCCTTTGCGATCGACTGGTTAAATTCTTCAAAAAGTATGAAATCAGACTGGAGTTTTGATGTTAAATGGAGCATAAGCCACATTCACCACCCTCTAAAAAATTTGCTGTGATTTTGCAGCTGGTTGCCAGTAACTTACTGTAGAAGATAAAGTCAAAAAATGTTTCATGTTCATTTAACTTTGAACAAAATGTTGCCAGTAAATAACATAAATGTAAAATCTACAGTAAGTACTGGCAGCTAGTTGCCAGTAATACCCATTAATACTGTAATTTCTACAGACATTTTTTACAGTGCAGGGCTTTCAAATTTCTGTCAATCACCGGGTTTAGCAAGTTTTTTTGAATGTGACTTAAGTAACTTTTATATTCTGAGCTAGCACGGGGCAGCTAGACTTAATGATATTAGTTACTCTATGCCTCTGACTAACATTAGACCTCCACATATTACAGCATGAGACTCTGCGACATTGTGTTCTTAGGTACTTAGATCATAAGAATTTATAAATAATGTAAAATAAAATCAAAACCAAATTATTAATAATTTAGGCAACTTACACAGAAGCGCCAAGGAAAGACAAAATATCCCTTGTGAAAAATTAGTGTGCTTACGTGTATTGAAAGCGTACTTTTTGTGGGCTTAAAATAATAAGAGTATACTTTTTGAGAAGTGCACTTGCTGATAATATAATATAATATAAATTAAAGACCACTTAAAGGCGGAGTCCATGATGTTTGAAAGCCAATGTTGATATTTGAAATCACCTAAACAAACACGCCCCTACCCCAATAGAATCTGGACCTTCTGTTGATAGACCCGCCCCACACATACGCAACCCGGCATTTGATTTGATTTTATTGGCTATAATTGTGTTTTGGTAGTCGGCCCGTCTCCTTTTCCAACGCGTTTTTCAAACATCGTGGACTCCGCCTTTAAGTGTACTTAAATGGAATACACTTTAATGACACTATTTATTAAGTAAGTACACTTGCATCATAATATTTATAAACACACTTAAGTGCACTTTTTAAAATGCACTTTTTAATAATATCTAATTAATTTTAACTTATAGTAAGTACACTTTCATTATAATATTTATAAACACACTTATGTGCACTTTTAAAAATGCACTTTTTAATAATGTCTAATTAAGCTTAACTTAAAGAAAGTACACTTTCATCATAATATTTATAGACACACTTAAGTTCACTTTTTAAAAATGCACTTTGTAATAATATCTAATTAATTTTAACTTATAGTAAGTACACTTTCATTATAATATTTATAAACACACTTATGTGCACTTTTAAAAATGCACTTTTTAATAATGTCTAATTAAGCTTAACTTAAAGAAAGTACACTTTCATCATAATATTTATGAACACACTTAAGTGCACTTTTAAAAATAAATGCACTTTGTAATAATATCTAATTAATTTTAACTTATAGTAAGTACACTTTCATCACAATATTTCACTAACACACTTAAGGACACTTTTTACAAATGCACTTTGTATTAATGTCTAATTAAGCTTAACTTAAAGAAAGTATACTTTTATCATAATATTTATAAACACACTTAAGTGCATGATTGAAAATGCACTTTGTAATAATATCTAATTAATTTTAACTTATAGTAGTACACTTTCATCACAATATTTCTTAACACACTTAAGTACACTTTTTTAAAATGTACTTTGTATTAATGTCTAGTTTAGTTTTACTTAAATGTAACCCTGGTTAAATTATTATAAATATTATTATTTTAAAAGTGTGCTTAAAGCGTAACTAAACCCCTGGGCAGAGCCTGACTCCACCCACTGGCAATATTTGAAAAATGCAAGAAAAGTGGGCAGATCCCAACGGAGATAGAGGCCACGAACTTAAGTGTGTAGTGAGATCGTAACAAGGGCGTGGTTAGCTTGAATCTGCTTACGTCACGAGTTACTTTTTGGACCCAACATCCAATAGGAAAATTCAACTGCAGTGGCCACCGTTCAACCTGAAGAGGGCAGCACTCAGACGTTTTTACACCATATATTGTAGTATTGAAACACTTTATATACAAATGTTAAAAAACTTACTAAAATGAATGAACAGCGCTAATAAAGCATTATTCTTACAGATCTTTAACTAAAAAAAGTTGGTTTAGTTACTCTTTAAATATAATAGAGACTATTCATACATCTACATTTATTTTATAAATGAGGAAATATATGTGAATAATTCAATCTGAATTATAAATCTGAAATGAGTAAACCAATCGGAGTGTTTAATTGTAAGCTCCGTCCCTTTTTGCTTTCGGATCGCGTCTCAGTTAAGATGAGAGCAACAGAGATACCCAATCTAATGTGAGAGTGTTTAATTTGATTAAATATGACTCCTAAACTGTTTAAAGTTCATATAAACTGAAGAAATCAGAATTTAACTTGCATATATTCAATGATCTAGCGTGATTGTGTGGATTGAGCACTTTTGAGCTTTCATTTTGACCTGGTGAGTTTGTTATAATTACCAATGTTATAATTAGCCATAACAATGAATGTCAACACTTTAAATGTCATATAATTTTATTTGTTTAATGCATACGATACAAAATTGTGTTATATTGTGATGTTATATGGGTTGGATTGTTCATTGCAGTGTGATTATGTAAAACCACATGGTGCATTGTGTTCACTGCTGTTCGCTGACGCCATTTTGGTTGCACGTGCCTGTGAAAGACAAAAGAGAGAGAAACACGTGAATGGACAGTCCAGTTTTTTTCCTATTTTTTGTGATTGAGGAAAGAAAAAGAAAAAGAAAGGTTTCTCAATACTCAAAGAGAAATAATTAATTTATCAACTTACCTTCTGTCTCTGCTTGTTGCTCACCATCACCGCTACCTCCTCCTTCGTACCGCAATTATTAAAGTAAATATAAACAGTCCCTCCAGAAAAACGCGATTGTGCGATCTCGCGATATATTGCATAATCAGCCAAAGTCCGCATATTTATGCGGGGCTGCATTTTTTCCAAATATGACGCACTTTCGCCACATTAATTACATATTTCCGCGTACAAAATATGTGGGGCTTGCATGATTTCTTAATCTCCGCATTTTCGTAGCAAAAAGTCACATATATATTAGCAGAAAGTTGAAAAAGGTTGCATTTACTTCCCAAAAGTGCAGCCGTGTCCTCTATTGCAATGGGAACGTTATGAAGGGACATGATTATGTGACGTGAACATCATTGCAGCTTTTGCAAGTTTCCGCAGTTTTTGCAAGTTCCGCAATTTTCGCAAATTCCCGCAATTCCATCGCATAAATTGCATAAATATCCGCATATTCCATCGCATTTTTTAAGAAAACGTGCCGCAAAATCGAGGATTTTTGCACGCAACAATCACAAAAAAACGCCGCGTTTTTCTGGAAGGACTGTATAAAGTTGTATTAAGGACCCACATAAGTTGTTGCAAAAAAGCACTCTTAATGGCAACTTATTGGTTTTACTTTCAACTTAATATGTGATACATTTGAAATTAATTACACTTAATGTTTATTCAGTTCGCTCGCTGAAAACATTGGATTTAATCCACACTTAAGTTTAATGTTAACTGACATTAAAGTGTATTTTAAGTCACATTAATTGCACGTCATTATATTGTGTAGTGCACTTTAAGTATATTGTAAAAACACTAGAAGCAATTATGAAAGTAGATATAAAGTTGTAATGAAGTACCAATTAAGTTGCTAAAAAAATCACTCTTAATGGCAACTTATTACATTTTATTTCAACTTAATATATTATATATTTGAAATTAATTGCATTTAATCTGCATTCAGTGCACTGAAACCATGCATTCAATTCACACTTAAGAGTATTGTTAACAGACATTAAAGTATATTTTAAATCACATTAATTGCATGTAATTATATTGTGTAGTGCACTTAAAGTATATTGTATACTTATTACATTTTATTTCAACTTAATATATGATATATTTGAAATTAATTACATTTAATGTGCATTCAATGCCCCGAAAAGATTGCATTTAATTCACACTTAAGTGTATATACTTAAAGTATATCATTTATAAGTACACTTTATAAAAGTACACTTAAGCACACTTATTTTACACAAGGGATGCAAGATCCCTTCACCCACACCAATAGATTCTGTCGATGGACTGCTCCTTACAAGCATGCACTCGAAATTCTGCTAGGTTATTTATAAACCAATACCGTGTAAATATTGGACAGAATACATGTTGGGTAAATATTTCAACCTATGCTAACCATAAGTTAAAACAACCCAGCATTGCACTAAAACAACCCAGCATAGGTTTATTTGTTAACGCAACAACTTCCAATTAACGCAACAGCGTCCAATATTTACCCAGCATTGGGTTAACAAATGACACATGGAGTTGAGTACAGTACCTCTGACACTGGAACAGTCACTGGAAGCAAATGGACATCCAGAATTTTCTCTTTCCGTTTGACAGATAATGGACGAACAAACAGCAAAACTTGGGACTGAACAGGGCATTCAGGGAATATGATCTTTTTTATGAGTCCAAACAGAGAAAACTCAGTGATATTAATAATCACATGAGTGCTGCTCACTTTGAGTGGCTGCAACACTTCTACATTATCACCAGTGATGTGTGCTACAGCCAAACTGACTTTATTCTCCTCTGTAAAAGATATTTAAAATTGATCACTTGTTCTCTGCATCTATATAGCTGTCTACAGTATCTGTGTAATCATTTTGTATGTAATAAAAATGATAAACATACCTGAGAGAATTTCACAGTGTGGGAGATGCAGTTGCGAGATTGAACCTTCAAAACAGTCAATGTTGTACAAGGGACCTGCAAGCTTCATCTGACCCAAACCATCTAAGAGCCGTGGATCCCAGGGCACAATTTTATACAACACCTCTCCTTTACCCTCCATCACAAACACAAGGTTGGTCAAACTGCACTGAAACTGACCAGCATGTGGAGAAACAAACCTGAAAGAATATGAAACAACTACAATAAAACTACCATCAGCGCCATCAGTGTTTACTTAATGACAGTGCTTCATCTGATCTGTCATTAAATTTGGAAAATATAAAATAATAACTCTAATAATAATTAAAATAATATTTTTTTAAGATGCAATGGGCTTACTGTACAACATTGACCAACTAAAACATGCTCTAAAGTCAATCCCGCAATATTTTGTTTTTGTTATTTAAAGAGTGTGTTAGTAAATTGTAAATATAAGGGTTGTAAATATAAAAAAATAAAATATTATTAGTCTCTTGGACATAAAAATGAGGACAGATTACAGGATTTTAGAAGGCATGAAGCTGAGATCAACTGGCAGAACTTCACCAGTAGCTGTAAATGTAAATGCTACCCCACGGATTGATTGTACTGTATATGATGACTTTGTACCTCTAGATATGGTGAGATCAAAAAGTGATAGTTCACTTTAAAATGAAAATTCTGTCATCATTTACTAATCCTCATGATGTTCTAAACCTGTATGAATTTCTTTTTTTTTTGATAAACATAAAAGAAGATATTTTGATAAATGATGGTAAACACACAGCAGTAAGTGACCATAGACTCAGGGGCGTGTCTAGGGGGGGGCATTGGGTGGCACCGCCTCCCCGGAATATGATTGCCCCCCCCTGGTGCCCCCTTAAATCTCATTGGGCCAGCTAGATTTACTGTCAACCTGAAAATACCCACTGCACCATTGGACCAGAGAGCTGTCAATCACTGTTTGATTTGAGACTCACGCGAACGCTAAGAAGCAGCCTAGGCTAGTAGTTGCGCGTTTTTAAAACAGGAGAAAAGAGACACCACGACACCCACCGCACCACTGGACCAGTTGTTAATCACTGTTTGATTTGAGACTCGTGCCAACTCGAAGAAGGAGCGGGCGCCCCGCCACAGACTCAACACTGGCACAAATAAACACAAATCAAATCGATTTTTCATGATTACATTTACATTTTTTTTTACTATTTAAAACGGCTTCATTTGCCGTTGCAAGCGCTCAGCAGCGCCTCTTTCTCGCGCGCACACTTTCTCACTGCTGCATGCGGAACCTCGACAGTGCAGCTCTTAACATGACACTGAGTGAAGGAATTAAAAGTTGGCGGTGTTTTCCACCTGGGTTCCTCCTCGTCCTTGTCTTTTCACGTAAACGTTAACAGTCAACAGATGTTAGTGACAGAGAAGACAGTTGATCGAGTATCATGACTTATCGAAAGGTTAGTAGTGTTTCCCCACACAGACACACACACACACACACACACACACCAGTTCTCTGTGCACGAGCTCTCTCCCTCCCTATGGTGCGGTTTGCGCGCGCGCCCAACAGTATTCTCTGATATTTTTGAATTTGCGCTGAATTGTCTGCGCTGTACGCGATCTACAATAAAACTATCACTCGCATTTAAAATTAAAAGCACTTATAAACACAACAAGAGATGAGCAACCCTGCATGAGACACGCAGGTAATCCGAAATCGTATCAGCTCTTCTCAGTGTAAATGTATGATGATTTTATCAGACAATGTCGCATTTAAATCAGTATTTTAGCAGTATAAAGTAACAGCTGGTTGGATTAAACACGAGGTGTTATTGGGTCGTGTTTAGTCACGATTTTAAACTCTACGTCTGACAACAGAACAGATATTATGTAAAAATAGCATTCAGTTGTGTTAAAATACAGTATAATAAACAATGAAAGTCAGATCAGACAGAGTAGAAAAACAGATTTTTAAGTAATATTTTCCCAAACAGTCTTGATATGTCAGAACGTTAACTAATACCAGCTACATGCAACTCTGTGTAATTTAGATAATTCAACCCAGTCTCACCCCATGTCGTCAATATTTGACGACACTTGATCATTCGTCAATATGTGACGCGGAGGGTATACCTTTCGCGTAATTTTTTGACGAACTGGGGACTTCAATACTATTACGTCCGTTGCATTCTCTTCTCCTATTTTCTTACCATTTTCGCGTCGGTTTAGGGTTAGATTTACATAATGACATCCCTACCCAAACCTAACTCTAACCCCAACGCCAGGTGACAACTGTTTCTAACCCCAACGCCAGGTGACAACTGTTTAATTTCGCGTACACTGTTTAATTTTGCGTAATCTAACCCTAAACCGACGCGAAAATGGTAAGAAAATAGGAGAAGAGAATGCAACGGACGTAATAGTATTGAAGTCCCCAGTTCGTCAAAAAATGACGCGAAAGGTACACCCCCCGCGCCACACACTGACGAATGGTCAAGTGTCGTCAAATATTGACGACATGGGGTGAGACTGTGTTAGATAATTAAAGGAATAGTTAACTTCATTTAAAGGGGACATAGAATGAAAAACCATTTTTACCTTGTCTTTGTTAAATAATGGTAGTCTACCCACATTCACAAACATACAAAAAGTGCTAAACATGCTAAACATCTCACATTCCTCTTTTAGAAATGTCAGCCAGAAAACAGCCTAATCTGAAAAACTGATGCTTATGACATCACAGGCATCTAACTGCCCCTCCACTTTAAAATAATTGGCTACATTTTTTGAGTGGTAGCAAAGTCAGCCAATCAGTAATGAGATTGAAAGTTAAGCCAGTAGGGGGAGCCAAATAGGTGCAAAACCACTTGTTTAAATTCCCCCACCCTAATAGAGCTATCTGAGAGAGGTTTTTAGGAAGCTTCTAAGGCATTACAGACCCAAACAAAATTTTTTTGTCTACATATCACATCACAGAACAAGGATAAATACTCTGTTCAATAATTCTATGTCACCTTTAAATGGTTAAATGGTCATATACCTAGTTCAGTTCAGTTCAACTTTATTTCATTTCCCGAAGGCAATTTTGTTGCAGCATACAAGTATATCACACAGAACATAAAAAACAACACAAAAACATTCACCTAAACTTGTTTCAAACCTGTATGAGTTTCTTTCTTATGCTGAACACAAAAAAGAAAAGAGTTAACCAATATCAGTTGATGGATCCCATTGACTTCATATGTAGGAACAAAATAACATGGCAGTCAATGGGGTTCATCAACTTTCTGGCTACTAAGATTCTTCAAAATATTTTATTTTGTGTTCAGCAAAAGAAAAATTCATACAGGTTTGAAATAACTTTAGGATGAGTAAATTATGGCAATTTATTTAAAGTGAACTATTCTGGAACAGAACTGTGTTGTCTAATCCATGCAAAATACAAAAAAATAATACCATCTATATTAGAGCACATGGCATTGCACAAGATTTTGGAAACCATGCTTAATATTTTCTAAACCAGTATTTATTTTCATTTGAATTTTCTGATTGGCCCCCATGACTGGTTCTTGGTCCCCCCTGTGCCCCCCCATTTATAAAATCCTGGAATCGCCCCTGCATAGACTTCCATAGTAGGAATAAAAAATATGATGGAATTAAATGGGTACCGTCAACTGTGTGCTTACCATCATTTATCAAAATATTTTTTTCATCATTTATCACAATACTTCCAAAATATTTTTTCCTACTATGGATGTCAATAGTCACTTAATGAGTGTGTTTACCATCATTTCTCAAAATATATTTTTTGTGTTCATCAGAATTTTTTTTTTATACAGGTTTAGAACTACATGAAGATGAATAAATAATGACAGAATTTTCATTTTAAAGTGAACTTTCCCTTTAAGTAATGGGCTACTTTTATCAAAACACTTAAAGTGCTCTCCCAGTTGTTTGTAAATTCTTGATCTTCGGTTTGTTACAAATAAAGTATTTTACAATGCAAGGGGCGCATAGACCATTTTTTCTGTCGTTAAACTTGCAAAAGTGTATTTGAAAAAGTCATGCACTGTAGACCATGCGCATAGATTGTTAAAACAGGGCCCGTGTTTAATGTGTTTAATCTACAGCTTACAAACAATTTAGAGAGATTGGAACCAGTCAGGTAAACATTTAAAATATTCCAAAGAAAACAGTAACAGGAATAAACATAATTTGTACCTGTGTGTGTTTGTTCCTTTAGTCTCATCTTGGTCAATATATTTAGGTGTGAAGACGTCTGCATCTTCTAAACACTGAAATACATGCAGTAATAAAGAAAATAATTTGCTAATTATAAAACTACTGCTGTTTGTAAGTAATTCTTTACTGAACGCTTTATATATTAATCATTAAACCTGTTTTATTCTATTAGATTTTTTAGTTTTAATGTAATGAAAACCAGAGCTACTGGGATGTAAATTTATGGTTATTTGTGCTGTTTATACTGTAGCAATGCAATGTTGTACCAGAGAATTTATCACTGTAACTTGTAGAATGTGTAACAGTCTTAACCCTTGTGCATCGATTAAAAAAGTTACACATAGCTTCACAGGGGCCAAAGTGTGTCATACAAATATTATAGATTAATATTTTTTTCCACTTTCACTGATGCCATTTTTAACCAGCATCAGCTCTAATCACAATGACTAAACATTCATTAATTTTCTGAATTTTAACCCTTTAAATGCTGGTTGTTTACACAATGTCACTGTTGTTTTTTATGAAAACAAAACGACACCTCTTTTGCAGCGTGTAGTCTTGTGATTTCCAGTACAATATATTTTTTCATTCAAACTGTTCACACACACACACACACACACACACACACACACACACACACACACACACACACACACACACACACACACACACACACACACACACACACACACACACACACACACACACACATACACACACACACACACACACACACACACACACACACACACACGCACACACATGCACATTCTGGTTTCCATATTCCATGCATAAGCAGAAAACAACAATAAAGCGATAATTTGCTTTATATGCCAAACCTAAAAAAAATGGCACCATCTGGTAAAAAATAGTAAAAATGTACATTTTGAAGCCTTGCCAACAGAATGAAAGCCTGTTAACAAAGATTGCATCATTTTATAGTTGAATGGCACCGGGATTTAAAATTGCAGTTTTAATGGGTTTCAATGGGGACATTTTTGTCCAAAAGGTCCTGAGAGGAAGTATTTTGTGTACCTAGTAGAAAATAGATTTTTTAAAGGTAATGAAGGTGAAATATTAAAATTCCAATTAAAATGCATGACTGTGGCAAATTTTATGCAGTTAGCATTAAAGCAGGCAAAGTTATCAAAAAAACAAAACTGAAAAAGACATGTCCTCAAGGATGCACAAGGGTTAAATGATTAGTTTAATTATCAAAATAATGTTTAATTATTAATGGCTTAATCTATAAACTTTAACCTTACTATAGGAGGAATACATAAATATAAACAATTTAGCACTTGTTGATTCATTCAGGAATGTTATTGAAGACAAAGTTCTCACTGTTTGGGCTGTAGAAGATGATTTAGCTCCTAATGGTACACACGACACAGAATCCAAACTCTCATCCTCTGTCACACAAAACACAACTCAAATGTTATATAAAGCCAAATGTTTACAACTCACACAGTTTACTTAAACATACATCCACAACCTAGAAGAAATGACTGGATATTTACTGTAGGTTATCTATGGGATTACTTTTTAAAGTCTGTATTCATCTTATATCAATATACATCAATGCAGTGGAGTCTTTTTTAATTGTGCAGTTTTATTGCTGTCCACTGGGTGCCATTATTTTGTTACTTTATGGCAGTGCTTTTCAAATAGTGGTGCGGGACCCCCAGGGGGGGCTCGAAGCGACACCAGGTGGGGCGCACAAGACCCTGGGGAATATACTTTTTCAGGAAGTTATTTTTTTGCACTGTCACTTAAAGACATTACACCCCAATCACACTGATCAGCCGCTTGATTTTTTATTATTATTTATTGATTATATTTAATTTAATTTTTCAGTATTAAATGGTCAAAAAATATTATACTTCAAATAAGGATTGATTTTTTTTTTCAGGCAAATTGATGCATTTTAAGCCTTTTCTGTTACAGACTAAAAAAAACAATGTTAATAAAGTTATTCATTGTTGTAAGTTGATCGATATTTCTTATTTTGTGTTTTCTTTAATGTTAATAAGGATACAATGTTTTGCAGGGGTGTAATTTTATAGACAAATGATACTATTTACAGTCGCGGTGGAGAGTTGGGGGGGCGCAAATTGATTACTTCTTCCTAGGGGGGGCGTAACAGAAAATAATTGAGAAGCACTGCTTTATGGTAAGTTAAAAACAAAAGCACACAGTTTTGACCATGTAAAATGGCATCTTTCGAAAAATAATAAAGTATTTTAAATCTACATTAAAAAAATCTTGAGTTTTTTTAAAAACATGTTTAAACACTCACAGCCGACCATTTAGAGACATTCAACCAGTATTTCCAGTGCATTACCTAAGATGTATGTTTATATGCCTTATGACTGTTTAAAAATTATTCCAAGAAACTGCAACACTCAGGCTCAAGCTGCAAGAAAAGTAGTCTTAAACTTCTCATAAATGTGTTGTTTATTAAGTCTAATGAAAGGACAGCATAAGATTGATATTTCAGAACGGAACTGCTTCAAGGCCAAGTTTTTATACAAACCATTTCATTACAAACACTTACAGCATATTTAAAATAGAGTACATTTTTTTTGCTCTCACCATTATCTCTCTCTTCTGTCTTTGGCTCCTCCTCTGTCAAACTCTTCCTGTCTCTCTTCTTCTCACGCTCAATCAACATTGACTTCCTGCAGCTACAAGACACAACATTTTACAGTACACTGATCACTTTACTGTAAAGTCTTTATAAAATTAATTTCAAATCTACTTCTTAAGTCTAAGATCACACTCCATCACCTTTGGGTCCAAATGCCCTATCAGATGCTTTAAGCCAACAACAAACAATACTTTCCATACTGAAATCCCGGATGACCAATCTATGATTCATCTTTTATTAATCGTTTAAATATTGGTGTCCGGGATGCCGTGAGCCCGAAGTAAAGTAGATTGTAGCTTAGTAAAGTAGCTTAGTGTGCATTTTAAAATTTTAAAAGTTTAGTTTAAAGGCATGATAGGAATAAATAGCGCTCATAAATGTAATCTCACTTAAAATGAGTGGAGGCTTGGTCCCAGAAATAGTATTTTTTGTGACAAAACAAAGCGGATACATTAATTTTCTGTTTAACAATGACTGCTCTAACATTAGAAACATGCAGAAATAAAGAAGCAGACAAACACACACAAACATACACAATTATATATATTTGAATGCTTGATTAATTATATATACTTACACTGTCAGGGTCCAACCCATCTGTCTCAGTGATTCCTTCAGGGTTACCAGCAATGGAATAAATGATAATCTGGCATTTATCCTAAAATCAATAAAATGTTTAGCTGCATATGCATTTCTGGTTTGCTGTGATGATAAATTTATAATTATAAACATACACACTTGGTCAATTTTGTGCATTCCTAGAGGCATAATGATAAAACAGTTAAACAATGAGGTTTCATTTATTAACATTGTGCAACTACCTTAGTTAACATGAACTTACAATGAACAATATATTTCTACAACACTTATTTAAGTTTTTGTTAATCTTAAACTTCTAATTTTACTGGGGATACTCATCTGCATCAATTTAAATAAAAATTTTACATAGAGGTGATGTATTGTAAACTACATTAAAAAGTCAGTAACAAAACATTTTTGGCAATGCAATCTAACTGCTTACATGTCAAGAATGTTTATTTGATATCACATACACTTAATAAAGATCGTATTTCTATTACTGTTTAGTACTATTTTGACATTCAAAGAGGAAGAAAACACATTACATGACTCATTAAACAAACAAGAGCCTCACAAAAAGCTTCAGAGATATTTAAGTAAATTTAGCATTACATTTAATGTAAAATCATTCATTTTTGAGAATGGTTAACTTCAACAAAGTTTAATATTCTCAAGTAAAAAGTCTATAAAACTGATCTTTCTGTTACCTGAGTTCATTGAGACTGGGACAGGTCTGGATGAGGGAACGGATAACTGAAATCCATTCATCAGTCCATTTGTTCACCTCAAGATGGACTTTCTTCAAACCAGACAAAGATTGCAGGGCATTCGTCACAGTTACTGTCTCTACTAATACCCCTTCACCAGAACCTCCAAAACTAAAAAAAGTGAATCATATTTGCAGCCTGATGTAAATACTAGAATACTTAAATGCAAACATTGGAATGCAATGGTTTAAATTAGTATTTTTTTTACATGGTAATTTGCTAATATGTTTTTATGTTGCTATTATGTTTTATGACTTTTTTAGCCGTAGTTCCCCAGACAGGGTTTAGAATAATCCAGAACTAGGACTTCATATTTTAGGACATTTAGGTATATTTTTACAAACATACTTTACTGGTGTGCATTTTGAGACAAATCTATGTCACTGATATATGTTAAGATATGTCAGTGCAAGATGTTTTTATATAATGTTTACAAACCTTGGTAATATCTGGAGTGTCTGCAGGAGGTTTCTACAGCTGGAAATCTCTGAGCGTGAACAGGTGAAAGTTAATTCTGACAGCATCTGTGGTGATTCTGAGAACGGTGGATTACGTTTGCAACAGCTAACAGACAGTCTGAAACAGCCACACAAACCATTTAAATTATAAGAATAAAGTGTTGTATTAAGACTTTTGTATAAATGAAATGTCTTGTTTAATGGTGAGAGTTTCTTACATCAGATCTGCATCTCTGACTGAAGCAATAATCTCAGAGTAGTTTTGGCTTCCCTCTTCACCCATCTTTACACTGTTAAAAATAATAAAGACATTTTATTTAATAAGTGATTTACTACATACAGTAACTGACTCTTTACAGCTACCTTCACATATTGTAACTGCCAATTCAGCAACATCTGTTTTTTCATGTTTTAGTTTATAGGACAAGAACTTATTGTTTTATCCAGTAAAAAAAAAGGAGCAGGTGTTAAAACAACATATATTTCAAGTGTAAGCAACTATGAGGGAGGATTGTTTTCTGTTAAAGTTTTTGTCTATTTAAAAATCATTTGACAAATGATGATGTTACTTTGTCTCCATGTATGATGTGTGGTGAATGAAGTTGATTTCTTCTAGTAATCCTAACACTCTTTAATCAGTGATCATTATTTATCTTACACTCATAGGAGAGATGTTTTGCTTGATCCAAACCTGACACCATGTAGCACAGGTGCAACAAGAGTCTATAACAGTAGTCTCCAAAATGGTGCCCGCGGGAACCAGGTTGCTCGTCAAAGCACATTCTACTAATAGCCTCAATTATATTTATTACATATTTGTTTTATTAGCTTAGCTTCTTTTAAATATGTTAACATTTTAAACAATGATAAAACACATCAACAAGTGAAATAAAATAAAATTAAATCAACAAGTAAAGCAAAAAAAGTTTTGAGTAGACTATATAAAAAGTAGCCCTCCAGATTGTTTTATCCATTGTGGCAGCCCTTGCTCACAAAAAGGATGGAGACCCCTGGTCGGTAACAAGACATCACATAAAATTTTGAACTAAATATTCATTACATCAGATGATTCAGAATGTTTCGTTCTCCAAGAGCTAAGAGGAAAGTTTCAACATCTTCTGAGAAATCATCCACCATCAACCTATAAAATTGAACAGAACAAATACAACATCAGACATAAGACATAACTTCACATTATGACTTGATAAGAATTAATATATTCTAGCTTGATTAATACTAATTCATTAAGGACAAAGTGTTTCATTGTTCTCTTTACTGTCAAGTGTTAATATATTTAATCAGACAGAGTGTCTGATCTTCACTCACCACAGCTCTTCATAACGACACAATACAGGCTGAAGTATCTTCAGATGATCAGATGTAACATTGAGTCTCAGGTTTCTGATGCGTTCACAGCACCGAAAACAAAACCGCAGCATCCAGCAGTCTGTCTTGTTTAGTGGAGTTTTGGAGAGATCGATCAGAACCAAATCTCTCAAAACTTTCCCAATGAAGCTCTTCTCATGAAGCTCATAGAGACAATGAAGAATGAACCTCATGTTTTCATGTTGATATTTCAGTAAACACTGATGGATCCATTCCTTCAGCTGGGTTTCTATGTTGATACTAACATTCACATTGTGCTTTTTAAAGAATGAGTCGATCATTTCATTCTTACAGAGACCACAGAGGAATAAAATCACAGACTGTAATTGCTTTGAACTTCTTATTTCTGGATCTCTGATTAAAAAGTCAGCGACAAACACAGAAGACAAAGTCCATCCTCTCTCTACAGTATGAAGAAGCTCTCTGACTTTCTTCTGAGACTCATCTTCATCCAATAAGACAAAGTACAGAGCAGTGAAGAACTCCTGAAAGCTGAGATGTATGAATCTGTACATTGTCTCTTGCTGAATTCTTTTCTTAAGGAGCAATTTATTCAGGAGTGGATTGCAGGCAGGGTCTAAAACAGTTTCATTTATAGTTTTCTCTTCAAAGATAACTTGTTGTTCCAGCATCCCTCTCTCTGCCAGATGACCCAGACTTCTCAGCAGGTTTGGGACAGACTCATTTAAACCCTGACAGTGATGCTCCAGTACAGTGGACACAAACTCAACATATATGGATGTGGTTGTTTCCAGACCTCTTGTTAAATCTGCATCATCATTGAATCTTTCTCTGATAACTGTGCAGACGATCCAGCAGATAAGAGGAATGGAGCAGGCAGTTGATAGGGTTTCGTTTGACCCAACAGACTCATAAGCTTTCCTGAAGAATTTTTCATCTTGATAAAACTTCTGGAAGTACTCCTCTATCTTCTTCTCAGAAAAAACTGCAATCTTAGTAAAAAGCTGTGATCTTTTAAGCATTGTGCCCTGAATGACCTCAGTTCTAGTGGTGACCAGCAGGGTAGATCTGAGCAGGATTTCACCCCTCAGCAAAGCACAAACAATGACCTCAGGTGGTGCTTTCTTTGATTCATGTAACATGAAATAGTCATGATACAAGAGTCTACATTCATCAAATCCATCAATGAGAAAAAGCACATTGCATGATGACTGTAATATTATCTGTGAGATCACTTGTGATGGTATATTAGAGCTCCAGTTCAAAAGTTCACACAAGTCCGTCTGTTCAGAAATATTTATCAGCTCTTCATACTTTAGATAGAAAACTAGATGAAAGTTAAGGTAACGCTCTCCAGATGCCCAGTCCAACAAAATCTTCTGTGTTATAAAGGATTTGCCACTGCCAGAATTGCCTTGAAGAATGACAGATTCATACAGAGGTGCCTTTGATCCAAGCAACTCATCGACACAAACATTCTTGAAACCCCCACTCTTACTTTTCTGAATGATGTCAGGTTCAGTATACATATCGGCCAGAGACGCTTTTGCACCAAAAAAGTGGTGTTGATCCTTATGCTGAATATATTTCTGTTTGATTGACATCTTATATTTATCTACAATCTCTGTCCACTCTAGAAAAAAAACATAAAACATTCTTTATACTCATAACTAGGGCAAAAGTGAATATAGTGTATGATATGAACTATACACAAAAGTCATTGTTTATCATAATTTTCTTCCATCCTGTGTTCAATGGCTTTTAGAAAAATATAGCTTTCCGCACAAGGGGGAGGGACGGTCAATTAAACATAAATAGGTGTTTATTTTTTGCGCGTGTCTGGTTATTCTTGTCTAATTACTAAGTTTCAGTACTTTGTGTCTACAGAAAATGTTTAATTAAATACACACAAATACTGTCGGCTGCAACCTTCTTAAACATGCAGCCAATAAGTTGAGCGCGTCATGCCCACGTGATATTTCTTGCATGCCAGGGAACGGTACCAACTCACTGGATTTTGCGCGAATAATAAAATCTCAAGTGCAAGGAAATCTCAGAGCCACACTTATTACAAGTTCAGCTGCAAGAAGGTGTCCGATCACCACAAAATGCGTGTTGGTGATGATAATAATAGCATAATAATTATTTAAAACTATAATGGGCAAACATACCAACTATCTTTATGAAGGCTAGCGCGATCGGCTGTAGACCTATGTCTGACTATCGTAGCGAGGAAATACCACTAATCTAAAATCACATCTTAAAATTAACTATCATGTGGCATATGTCAGACTTGGGAGCACCACACATACCTTAGTAAAGCATAAAACTTCAGCCTAGCCGCTACATTTGGGAGTCTCCAATGCCTTTGCGAAATACCAAAGTGACAGCAGTCAGCAGGTGAGCGCTTACTGACAGCGTGACTCGTTAATGCTGTTGTAACAAGCTAATTTCGGGATCAAAAAAGTCTTATTATCTTCTTGATTATGTAAATGGACAGCAGAAACTGAAAGAATTGATTGGAGTATTCATAAGTTTTGCGCAGTTATTTACGGGATGATGCAAAAGGCTATTTCTTTTCGTATCTGCTTTGAAAAATTCTAATTAAACACATTAACTATAATAACATGAAATGTTACTTATTTTCGATATCTTTTGAGCTTAATATGAATTATGGAACAGTTTTTGTCATTGTTTGAAACCCATTTTTGTTTCATTTTTTGATACTTCAACGCGCTAAGAAAAAAATCCAAACCGTCACAGCCCTACATATAACACACACAGTTAAATAAAACGGAAAATGTGACTTTTTCCATGTTTAAGTGCTAGAATTGGGTCCTCAGTGCTTCTAAAATGTGAAAAAGAACAACCCAGCAACTTAGTTTTGGTAAACCATTCTCTGCAAGCATGTAAAAAATGAAGGTGTTCAGATTTCGCCTGTTGATTACAATAATACAATAAAATCATCTTATTACAAAAATACCGCCCATTAATCTGCACTATCCAACCACGGCACTGTCATTTAGTGCAGAGAGAAAGAAAGAAAAAAATAATTGACAGCACAATTTAGTTGATAGTCAATTTCAACAAACCACCATCATTACGATCAGTGCTTGTTTTTTAACAGCTCATATGTATTTTAAAGGACAAATTATATATTTATATATGTATTTAAACCGGCACATTTTTGCTCACACCTACAAACTGACAATTTAAACATGGTATAATAAACTATATGTGTGTTATTTTGAGCTAAAACTTCACATACGCACTCTGGGGACACCAAATACTTATTTTACATCTTAAAAAAAATCATAATATGAAATTTAAAAATAATCTGATTGCTGTTCATCAGTTGCTGATTTATTATTCACTATAACATTCATTAGCAAACAAACCAGAGATCTCATATTAAAAAAGCTTGATCTTACCTTTTGTCCAGGGTATGTGAATTACAGACCCATAATCAAATGGGAATGACTTAGGAAACTGCAAATACAAAGACTATTAAGCAGATCAAGAAACATGAAGTACACAGACAGACTCAAATGATATTTTTAAAGGTAAAAGCTTTGAGATCATTCCCAGTGCACCAAATGTCTCATTATAACAAAAACACATTACCAGACATTCCACTTACATCTCTTAAATACTTCATAAGTGAATCGGGTTCACGGGCGTAGGTTGGGGGGGGCAGGGGATGGGACCAATAAATGCCTGTTTTTGCTTTGAAAAAATAAATAAAAAAATACAGAATTCATATTTTCTCATTTTATTTGTCTTATCTTCTATATTTTTTGAAGGAATAATGAGTAAGTTAATGCTAAATTATTTTTAATTACTGTATTGAAAAAGCTAATTTTCACGTGATTGGCGGATCTCAAAGTATCGCGTAGACTCTCTTCCCGTTCTGTTCCCGCTTTATTCTACATGCTAAATAAACAAAATAGACATTCGTCGTTTTTTTTAATAAACCCACTAGTAAAAGTGTGGCGTTTTCTAACTCTGAAGCTTCAACTAATTCCACTGCTGCTACAGACATTGCAGCAATCGAGGCCGCATCTGAGAACAACGAAGCTGGCCTGAGATCCAGCAGCGCCGCCACCGTGTCACCGGAGTTACCCGCTCAAGTTCAACCTGCCGCATCTGGATCTGGATAGGCTGACCTCGGGGAGAAAGCTATTGGGCCGAAACAGCCCATACTTTCTTCTTTCCCTAAGCGCCTCATTGGAAATGTTAATCGTGCCTTCTCTACATTTTACTATCACAATTTCCCATGGATGGAGTACTCAATTTCACGCAATTTGTTTTTTTGTTTTTGCTGTCGCCACTTCTCTTCAAATATTGCAAGATCAGACGCGGACAAACTATTTACTAAAGTGGAAGCTCGGAACTGGAAAAAACTGTCAGAGAAGCTGACGAAACACCTTCGTCACAGGTACATTCAAATAGTATCCCTTACGAAAATTAACCATGGTTTTATTGTGGTAAAAGTGTAGTAACCATGTTTTTTTTGTGTATTGTTTACTATCATCAAAACCATGGTTTTACTACACTAACCATGGTTTAACTATGGTTTTTGAAAACCATGGTTGTCAAAACCATGGTTATTTTGTGGTTACCATTGTTTTACTACAGTAACCATGTTTTTTTGGTTTTAACTGTAGTAAAACCATGGTTAATTTTCGTAAGGGATGAAGATGTGGGAGAGCTAAAAACAGGCTGGTGCATCGGGATCTGTTGCTGCACAGCTGTCACACAGCCATTAAAGCAGAAACTGGCTCCGATCTGGAATGGCTCAGGACAGATTCTCGAATCTTTCCCTACTGCATAATGAACCACTTGACTGCAAATGTATCAGAAGAGAAGATTGTGGACATGCAACTCGGAAAAAGAGGCGGCTTCTTCTGCATTAAGTTAGATATGTTTTTAATGCTATTGATTGTACAGCAGTCCTCATTTGTTATAAATGTATTTTAAATGTACAGTAGATGGTATGTATATATATTAAATAGGCCTATTAATAGCCCCTATAAAACAATCTAAACTCGTGGTCTGCCGGTAGGTGCCCCCCAGGCACAAAAATGAAACTCCGCCTATGCTCGGGTGTCTCTATGTTTCGCCCTGTTTTAAAAGAACAGGTTAGAGCTCAGTTGGGTTGTGTGAGGTCAATATGAAACAGATGCTGCAGATGATGTTCAGATGTTGATTAAGATGAAATAGTTTAGCTTTATATTCCAACAGAGACCTCATAATCTGATGTAAAGCACTCACGTTTTAAATCAATTCATTGTCTGTCATTCTAATGACTTAGAAATATAAAGCATCTAGCAAGATGTGGGTTTTATTAAGCAGTCAGTCACATTTGTGTTTGTATTTATGTACCGTTATTATGGCAATGGGCGTTTCGTTTTCTGAAACACACTGTACTGTATGCGGAAAAACCATTCACAACAAACTAAGCCAGCTAATCAGAACAGTAGACTGAATCTTTAAACTGCTTTGAATCAACCGTCTCAACATCCTGAGAAATGAGGTAAATTGTAAATTTATATTTTGAGAAAATAACCTGTTGTAGGGGACCCCCAAGACAATAGGGCTTTAAAATTAGGGCTGTCAATAGATTAAAATATTTAATCTAGATTGATCGCATGATTTCTAGATTAATCGCAAATAGATGAGCAAATTTACAAAGACTAGTTATTTATATTTTAACATTCTGTATTAAAAAACTTCAAAACAATGCATGATTTGTTGGAATCTAACGTAACATGACATACACCTGTTTACGCAAAGCAAAAACAATATAAATATATGTTAAATATATGTTTTTCTTTAATTTTTTAGTTTTGACATTTTTTGTGTAGATGTCTATGGGGCGGTTTCCCGGACAAGGATTAGCTTAAGCCAGGACTAGGCCTTAGTTTAATTAGGAAATATAACTAGTTTTAACAAATATGCCTTACTAAAAACTTTACTTTTGTGCCGTTTGAGGCAAAACAAAGGGCACTGATGTATTTTAAGATATGTCAGTGAAGGTTGTTTTCCGTTTGAATTGCTCTTAAATTTATTTTAGTCTAGGAATAGTCTAATCCCTGTCCGGGAAACCGCCCCTATATGTATATATGTATCGGGTTAGTGCACTCGCGGGTTTGTGAGCATGCGCTTCAGACGTCAGCGTCAGAAAGATCGCTTGAGTCTTGCTAAGCCCCACCCCTCGGCCAAGCCCCTTCCCCTCCCCTCATTATAGGGTCGCTGTAATTTGACAAAGTAAGATGTGATCCTGGATCAACAATCATCTATTCCTGGTTTTAATCAAAGAAACCCCAAATTACCCTTAACTCAAACCCTAAACGTTTTTACCCTAAACGTTTTTACCCCTCAAAATATGTGAAACGCTGGCAAAGCCAGAAATTTTAAACAGAATAGGGGTAAAATAGGGTGGACCACAATGCCTACTCTCAAATTACATAATTTTACTATATAACAGTGGTTAAATGGATTACATTGAATTTTTTAAATCATGGATCAAATCATTTTCGGATCAGCAAAACTGGGACTGGGAAAATAAAATAAGAACAAATTAAAATGATGAGCATATAAAAATAGAAAAGAACAAAGTTACAAATAAAGTAAGATCTAACAGTAGTATTTAGGTATAAATAGAATCAAATAAACATTAACACTGTCTTCTTTATTATATAAATTAAATATAATTAATATGTTTAAAGATACAGAAGTGATTTTCCTTTGTTTTCTGTTGTCTAATTAATATAAATGACAGAAACAGAGACTGAGATAAGAACTGCTACTTTCAGACCAGCACAAAGATCTGACTTCTTTCTGAACTGTTTGCACTCACTTTAAGACATAACTGAATGTTTTTAAGAGCACAGATGCCAAGACTTTGGTATTTCGCGATAATTTTGGGTTTGCATGTTCGCACATCTCCGTGCGTCCGCTTATGAGTGTGCGTCCATTTGAGTATGTGTGTGTGTGTCATTGTGTGTGCGCACACACAACAGCTCACTTTAACATCTTGCGCTCAAATAGTTTAAAATCGCTTGCATGTTAAAGCAACACTATGTAGTTTTTTTTACCTTTAAATAATGTCTCTAAAATTATTTCAGTGATAGAACAACTTTTAACTGGACAAATTGTACTGTTGCTGCAACCTGAGCAGCCTCCTAGCTGCTACAAGCACAATCTGAAAGTGGTGGTGGAGGGTAGGAAACACAGCCCCACCCCTCCCCCTGCCTGCAAAAGAGTGTCTGATACCAGGCACTGTTGCGCTTTTCAACCACATGGGGAAGCTGTAAGTCATTTTTACATGCAAACTACATAGTGTTGCTTTAACATTTGCAAGGTTAAAAAAACACATGCAAAAGTTAACTTTCTATAAATAGTTATTTATTTCTGAATGATGTGTATTTGAGCAATTAATATTAAAAATACTATAATTTATTATCATTTATTATCATTTATTATTATCATTTATTTTGCCAGCAGCCATATCACCCTGTAGCCCAAGACAGCTTGCCCACTGAAGCTAAGCAGGGCTGAGCCTGGTCAGTACTTGGATGGGAGACCACCTGGGAAAACCAGGTTGCTGCTGGTAGATGTGTTAGTGAGACCAGCAGAGGGTGCTCACCCTGTGGTCTGTGTGGGTCCTAACACCCCAGTATAGTGACGGGGACACTATACTGTCAAAAAAGCACCGTCCTTCGGATGAGACGTTAAACCGATGTCCTGACTCTCTCTGTGGTCATTAAAAATCCCAGGATGTCCTTCGAAAAAGAGTAGGGGTGTGCCCCGGCATCCTGGCCAAACTTGCCCATTGGCCTACTAATCATCCCTCATACTAATTGGCTATATCACTCTGTCTCCTCACCACTAATAAGCTGGTGTGTGGTGGGCGTTCTGGCGCAATATGGATGCCGTCGCATCATCCAGGTGGATGCTGCACATTGATGGTGGTTGAGGAGATTCCCCCATTCATACGTAAAGCTCTTTGAGCACTGAGAAAAAGCGCTATATAAAAATGTAACGAATTATTATTATTATTATTATTACACGGCTCTCTGGAATGCTTGATTCTGATTGGTCAGTTGAGACATTTGCAGGTTCGTTCTTTTCGAATAATAACTGCTCCAAAGTAATAACGCATAGCCGGTACTACTTGTAAGAGTAAAATCGCTCCGCGCCAATGAAGATTAGATTACTGTTTGGCGCCATCTTGTGACAAACGCTGGACAACCACAATTGACAATGAAAAATTTCGACCGTAACATGTACGGTAAAATCAAAACATTTAAACAGTGGATAGAAGAACGAACAACGACAAGACACAGAGAGCTTACTGAGACTGAACTTGACAAAATAGAGCATGACAGTTCCTGATAACTACCGGCTGCCTCTACATTATCTCTTACTTATGCGTGGTTTCTTCTTCTTTCCCAATAAAATATTTTGTGTTTCTTTTGACTTGGTGGACCAGCTGTCAATTTGAGTGTGTAGCCTCACCACTGTTATGAAATAATAGTTTGAGAAGAATTAAAAAAACCTAACCCTAAAGATTACTAAATATTCTTACCGTCACTGAGGTGAAAATAATCCACACGCAGAGAGAAACATTAACTTGTCTGTCAATTCCTCCAGAAAACTGCGGGAGCTGCACTTGCAATTAAGTTTATATTTATTTCAGACAGAAATCATTTGAATTAGTTTATTGCGAAATTGGGAAAAAATAACGGACAGTAGCCTATCGCTCTTAAAAGTGTTTAAGTCTTGGACTAGTCTACTCCCTGTCCGGGAAACCGCCCGTAGTATTTTAATTTTAATAAAAACCAGGGGACCCCCCAAATTTATTTTTTTGTGCTTTATATATATATATATATATATATATATATATATATATATATATATATATATATATTAGTGATGCAACAATACACTTAGTTCACGGTTCAATACAATTTTCGTTTCTTGTGCACGGTTTTCGGTTCGGTTTCGGTTTTGATGCCTTGGCCTATTAAAGTGTTTTTTAATTATTCTATGCTTAGGTAACAGGAACAGTGAGATGTTAAAAAGCAAAAATATTGGTTTTAATTGCAGTTCTCTTCATTTTATGTAAATGCAGAAATCACCTTACACATTTCTAGTGTATACAATAATATAAGTTATAATTAAATAAAGATATATAAAAATTATATCCTATCCAAACTGGGGAACATGTGAATTCATTACATTACATAAATTGGCCGTTTTATATACCTGTACTTAATAAATTAAACTTTACATTGTAAATGAAGGCTATACCTTACTGCACTACTGTTAAATCCAACATCATGCTGTCTGTGTCAAAAATGCGTTCCTCAATAAAGATTACAAGTGGGATTCATTTTAGCATCAAGCGCATTCTCTTCTTGAGTTGAACTTTTTCAACTTGCGCGGAAGACGTGTTTGAGGCAAATAACGCACGTTTGCATCAATAACAAGTCCAATTTGCGTCATTCGCATTGCCCCACGCGAATTTGCATCTTTACATTGATGTTGTATGTAATCTACACGCACTAATAATTAATCCACACCTCAGATTGAAAAGACAGTGGTGCTGCTTCTTTTTGTGGTCGCACTTCTGTTGGATGTGTGTGCGTGCGAATGAAATCTGACACCAGCATTGCAAGCAGAGTTCAAGCAGAGTTAAAGCAGCTAGCGCACAGTGACTGGATATCAACTCGCTGTGGCGTTTAAGAGTGCAGATCACCCAGGCGCGCACATTAGCAAAAGTGCAGGGAATATAAAACTGACAGATTTGGATGGATAAACCGAAAAACTCACAATTCACATGCGCGTATTGGACCGCGGGGGTCAAACCAAATGGTTCAATATTATATTGAGAATTGTGGCATCCCTAATTTGCTTAATGTTCTTATTTCTATGAAAACATTTGACTCATTTAGACAGGGTCACATGTCTGCGTCTCTGTTCATTCAACTATGGGCTGGACCAAGTGACAAACAGAATTTTTTCTGTTTGTCCCTTAACGCAACGCACAATTCAACGAAGCAGCCCTTGGACTGTGTTTAATGTACATACGAATTTCGGTAAGCTCATGTATTATTACAAGCCCTACAAAAAACAGGAAGTCAGCTATTTTTTATTATTTCTCCAATTTTTGCTCAGTTTTTCATATTTGTAGCAGTCATACTTTAACTAACTTCTCCTACAGTTTTCGTCGAATCATCATCATATTTGGCGAGTCTCTTCTTATGGCTTTTGTGATGCTAAATTTGGAAGGATTTTATTTTATGTTAAAATTTGTGTCTGTTTCGGCCCGCCAAAATTGGATGTTTTGCTATGAAACAGGCTGCTGGAACTCAGGCATACAGTGTCCGATCTGTCCCAAACTACACATAATTGCTAAGAGTACTGACCTGAACACATCTACAAGTCAATAGTCACTTATGGTTATAGCGCCACCAGCTGGCAACAGGAAGTGACATGTTTACAATGATTATGCAATGTCTGATTTGTCACAAACTTCACATGATTGCTAAGATTCCTGGACTGAACACATCTACATACCATTAGTCACTTTTAGTTATAGCGCCACCAGCTGGCAACAGGAAGTGATATGTTTACAATGATTATGCAATATCCAATCTGTCCCAAACTTCACATGATTGACAAGAGTCCTGGACTGAACACATCTACATACCATTAGTCACTTTTAGTTATAGCGCCACCAGCTGGCAACAGGAAGTGATATGTTTACAATGATTATGCAATATCCAATCTGTCCCAAACTTCACATGATTGACAAGAGTCCTGGACTGAACACATCTACATGCCAATAGTCACTTGTAGTTATAGCGCCACCAGCTGGCAACAGGAAGTGACATGTTTGCAATGATTATGCAATATCCAATCTGTCCCAAACTTCACATGATTGACAAGAGTCCTGGACTGAACACATCTACATGCCAGTAGTCACTTGTGGTTATAGTGCAACCAGCTGAAAACAGGAAGTGACATATTTTACACTGATTATCCAATGTCTGATCTACCCTACATTTTACATGATCAATAAGAGTCCTTGACTGAACACATCTAGGTGCCAATATTTACATATAGTCTAACTCACACACACACACACACACACACACACGCACACACACGCACACACACGCACACACACGCACACACACGCACACACACGCACACACACACACACACACACACACACACACACACACACACACACACACACACACACACACTCATCACTCACTCACTCACTCACTCACTCACTCACTCACTCACTCACTCACTCTCACCCACTCTCTTTCTCTCTCCATCTCACTCTCTCTCGATGCTACCTGCTGTCATTTGTAATTAGCAACAAGAAATATGGCAAATTATACTACACTTTTAAATGGTTCACCTATGTTTACATGCTTAAATGCCTATTTACTACTGTTCCCTTTAATTCTTATGCCATGGCGTGACGGCGTCATGTGTGCGAGGGCCCTTCCATCACTGCTTGCAGTTTTAATTACACTTAAAGTGTAATCAAATAGATGTTAAGTTGAAGTTAATACATAATTGAGTACACTTAACTATACTTGAATTTGACGAAAATAGTACAAAATATAGAAAATATAGTTAGTACACTTTTTTAAAGTATATTTTTTAATGGAATTTTTTTTCACCTGGGTATATATATATATACCCACAGCAACACCACAAAAGAAAGTAAACTTTAAGTATGAAATGATAACAGGAGCAGACTCCTTGTATCTCTGTTGCTAAAGCTGCTGAACTGAAACCTTAGCGCCAGACAAGATCAACAGGTTGAAGTCGCACATAAATTTATGATTTTTTTAAATGCATCTTTGTGTAGTCCTAATGTCATATAAAAATACTATCATCAGGATTTACTGATTTTATTGATTTATTCCTAAATGTCGGTTTCTACTTTCTCTCACGTACCCCCTGCAGTACCTCATTTGAGAACCACTGATTTAGAGCATTGGATTTGCTAGACGAGAGCTTAATGTTCTTATTTTTATGAAAACCTCAGACTCAACTAGACAGCGTGGGTCACTTGCTGTGTCTCAATTCATCCAGCTGTGGGCTAGACCAAGGGTCAAAGAGAAATTGTGTGTTGCGTTAATCGCACGTTATTAAAGTGAGTGGCATTAAAATGAATTTAGACAAATATTCTGTATGTTTACATTGAAAATATATAAAGCGTTAAAATTGTGTACTGTCTCTTTAAGAATTTGAAGAATGTGTGAAGCTTGCAGGACTACAGTGGAATACAGTTGCACAGTTCTCTTTACCGCACCCGTGATATTTTAGATTTAGATCATATATTGTTTGTATATTTTTTATGTTTGATTTAAATGATAAACAAGATTAAATGAAGATATTTAACCAGAAAACGGAGTATGTGGATTGTTTTGTCGGACGGACACAGAGCAAGTGGATTGCTTTGTTGGATACGGAGCGAGTGATCAACCAAAACTGAAACTAAATGCGCACTCACACATATTATGGAGTTTTAACACGGGTGTACAGTGCAGTGTGAATATTTTACTGTAAACAAAAATCGCGGATCGTTCTCTTCCATGAAGGCCGATGCATCTAAGAATATATTAACATTTCTCAGATCTATTACTTTTGTGGACTACAAATGCAAGTTGATGTCATACTGGGACTGTTTGGCAAAGATAATTTACAAACATGAGACTAGATGGATTATGACAATAATGACAATTTTTAAACAAAGGTATGTTGTCCTGTTTAGATTCATGTTCATTCTATATGCACTGTCGGCCTTGATGAAGTTCGCGGCCCACCAAGGTCCTGCAACGTTAGATCAGAAATGTCTTGTCTGCAAACATTCTTTTTTTTTTACAAAATAGAGTAACGTGAGTAAAGAACTTATTTAAATTTCAGTAATTGTGTTACTGGATTTAAAAAAAAGACTTTGTTACATGCTCGTTACTGCTAAAAGTAGTGGAATTAGAGTTACGCATTACTGATTATACTCCCATTACTGATTATAACATATCAGCAACCAAAGAGATCTTATATTTAAAAGAAAGCATAAGAGACAACCATACCACGGCCCTGAGCACTGACCCCTTGGAATATATCATACAAGGGAGATTCTTGGAATTTCTTCGTAGTTGTCGGAGACTGTATGGAAGACCAAAAAAGAAAAAAGTGCACAGAGAGACTCAAATGACAGCTGATTAAGATAAAAGGGCTTTTCAAACTGCACGTAATCATGGGTTATCTTCATTCTAAACCCTGCTTTCAACCCTACGTTAAGGAGCGTTTCACACTTGTATTTTAGAAGCTGGGTTATCCATGAAATTAACCCAGGGTTATGAAACCCAGGGTTGCTTGATAATTACACTGCCCTACAAAGCCAAAGCGCAGTAACTACGCATTTGGTCAAAATTAAGTTAAGGGTTGAAATGGGCTTTGTGAGATCTCTTGTATCTTGTGACAAAGTCTCCTGGTTCAATTTTGTCCCCTTTCAGAGAAACGCGTGTGCCAAAATTGCAGCAACATGTTTGACTGGCTGGTGTAAAAAACTTTAAGGGCATTTTTATCGGTTTCAGTGTTTGCGTAGTTACTGCACTTAGCCTTTGTAGGGCAGTACAGACAGGTGTGTTGGAGCTGGGTTGGGATGACCAGTGTGAAACGTCAGATTAAGAATATCTAGAGTTATCTCTTAACCCCCGGTTAAATATAAACAGTGTGAAACGTGAAAAAGATAACCCAGGATCCATTAACCTGGGGTTTAGAATAACCCGGGATTAACTTTTCAAGTGTGAAAAGCCTTTAATATTATTCCCAGTGCACAAACTCATGTAATGAAAAAAATAATTATTACTTACAGAACCCTCCGGCTCTGATATATCCGCTGTGTCTGGCCCTGTTTGACAAATAGAGATCAGCTGATTCGAGTGAGAACAATATGAATTTTTTTTGATGCAGAATAAACAGTTTAGTGTTCTGTGTTTTTTATTCTAGTATGGATGCACCGAAGAAGAAAATTATTGTCCGAAGCCAAACCAAATAAATAAATGATAAATGAAACTTGTAGTGCTGTATTTTATGTAAACACAAATATCTCATCTTTTTGCCTAAAATGTGGTATTTTTGAGGAAACCTATATTTGAGAACTAATGAAGGTAGGATGAAACAGTTTTTTTTTTAAAGTCTGTTCTTTCATTTGATATATTCTATGTTTATATATTTAAAGAAGAACATTTTCAGAAAGGCATTAAACCTTTGTGAAAATCATAAACAATGCTGGCGTTGACTGGCAACTTTTTAAAACCCTCTGGTGGGGAAAGAGTTAAAATGCTTTCACCAACATGTTTGCTGGCTTTGGGCAACTCTCGCTCTGCACTGGTTGCTTTTTTATTGCGTCATTAAAGACCTTATTGTTTGTAAAATATGTTTTTTGCT
The DNA here is from genome assembly GCF_027580225.2 of Misgurnus anguillicaudatus. Classification (NCBI taxonomy): domain Eukaryota; kingdom Metazoa; phylum Chordata; class Actinopteri; order Cypriniformes; family Cobitidae; genus Misgurnus; species Misgurnus anguillicaudatus. The sequence continues at coordinate 43,393,356 of NC_073338.2, read as the reverse complement.
ATATTTTCGGCCGAATAATTTCGGTTGCCAAACATTCCGTGCATAACTAGATTCTAGAGCTCATAACCTGATGTCTTAAAGTTCTTTAGTGCAGCACATCCACAGTTAAGGATGTGTTTTTTAGGCAATACACTCAAAGTCTATCCACGTTAAAAAATACTTTGCTGCCTTAAAATTTTTTGTTGAATCAACTCAGATTTACAAGTCATGTCAACAGAGATGAGTTGTCATAACTTATAAAATATAGTTGAGAAAAGTCAACTTAATTTTATAAGTTATAACAACTCACCTGTAGTTATAACAACTCATCTTTAGTCAAGATAAATAAAAGAAAGTTGAAATGACTTGTAAATCCGAGTTGATTCAACAAAAAATTTTAAGGCAGCAAAGTATTTTTTACAGTGTACTTTATGAAGCACTGCTAAGAAAGGAAAGCGTGCATTTGAGTCAGTTTAAGGTGCAACCTTGAAAAAATATACTCTTTGTAAGAAGTAAATGAAGCCATGAGGCATTAAAGACACCTTTGAATACAATAGTGCTGGGCAAAGATTAATCGCGATTATTCGCATACAAAATAAAAGTGATTTTTGGCATAATATATGAGTATGTGCTGTGTGTAATTATTATGTATAAATAAATACACACACATTCATGTATGTATTTAAGAAACATTTACATGTTTATATATATTTATTTATATTTTTATATATTCTCTATTAAAAATAAATTTAAAAAAATTATATATAAGTAAAACAATTCTGAAATGAATATATGAATGTGTGTGTGGTTAAATATACACAATAATTAGACACAGTACACGCACATATATTATGCAAAAAAATCACTTTTATTTTATATGCGATTAATCGCGATTAATCTTTGCCCAGCACTAAATATATTCATATGCCTTCAACTGGTTGTTTATTTAAAATCAGCTCAGATCTATCATTTGCTGCATATCAGAATCTCAGAATCCTGTGCATGAGTTAAAAAAGAGGTTCTTGACAGTGTAACTGAAAGCAGTACATTCATTTTTAAATGTCCTTTTCTAATTTCCAGTCATAAATGAACATAGCAGTCATTAAGTGTCCTGGGAACCTCAAAAGTTCAGTTAAAGGCGGAGTCCACGATGTTTGAACGTTGGAAAAGGAGACGGGCCGACTATCAAAACACACTTATAGCCAATAAAATCAAATCAAATGCAGGGTTGCGTATGTGTGGGGCGGGTCTATCAACAGAAGGTCCAGATTCTATTGGGGTAGGGGCGTGTTTGTTTAGATGATTTCAAATATCAACATTGGCGTTCAAACATCATGGACTCCGCCTTTAATAAATCACAGTGTCTTTAGTATTCCCAGGAGGTGCTGTACCTTATGAAAATGCTGTCTATTAAGCTCTTGATTGTGCATTGAATTAGTACAGTAACAGGGGTGATTTGAAATACAAGTTCACATTAACATGTAATCGATAGGGAATAAATTAAGCATATTTGGCATGCTGTCGGAGGGGAGGGCTTCGAGCTCTGAATTTTAGGCCAAACCCAGAGTACTCCTACCTCTTTAACTGGGATACATACAACTAGCTGAGAGTACATACAACTAGCTGAGAGTGAGTCAATGAGGTGGAGGACAGATGCTGCAAAAAACTGTCACGGGACAGAGGCGATGGACAGCTGTTTATAGGCTCCTTTTCACGCTCCTCCCAAACTTTAAAAATTGGCCCCCCAAAATCAAAATGAATCAATGGAAAGTTGTGTGAGTAAAAGTGAAAAATGGCATTTAAATTTTCCATACCTTTGCGTTTTAGTAGACCTTTAAGATGTGACTGATCAAGGCTTGATTTCTGTTGGATGTGTTCTGTTAAAAAGATTTACAGCACACTGATTAGCTGGACAGACAACAATAGCTAAAAAGTTAAGTCACTACCAATGGGTAAACTATTCATTACTCAAATGTAAATGTTCTTTCTTATGTCGTCTTTGCTTCTAATTACAAGTCTACATGAAATCCTGAGAGAATTCTTTTTACTCTTTTTCAATAGTTTCATTATGGAAATCCACCACACCCCTTCAATTTTGCAAACATCACAAACAAATTGTTAGCTGTTAACGGTATGCAGTACAATTGTTGTGCTTAATTTCACTTTCCCTGTCAGATTATGACTCCCCTGTTGAAATTGCAACCTGTTTAGCTCCTAAACCCAACCATACTGGCGCATGAGGAGAGTCATAATTTTTCAGAAGTCATTTTATGGCACTACACCCTGCCCTCCCCTACACAATTTGAGGCTGTTTACACCTGGTATTAAGATGCATTTTCATCAATCCGATCACAAGTGGACGACGCTAAAGACAGGTGTAAATGAGGTGTAAAACTTGGTTGCTGTGATTTCACCAAATGTGATCAACGTTTTAATCAAAGATAACCCAACCTACCCTTAACTCAAACCCTAACCATTTTTTAAACCCTCAAATTAGTGTGAAATAATAGTTTAAGGAGTACTTCTTAAAAGCCCCTAACCCAATCCTAAACCTAAATCTAACATGCACACTAATCTTAATCCTGCAATCTGATTGGTTAATGCAAATGTTGATCCAGGACCAACAATGGTGTTGATCCAGGATCACACATCTTACTTGGTGAAATCACGTTCACCATAAAACTTTTGAGCTTGTCCACTTTCGACCACATTCAGAGGTAGTCGAAAACACTTTCGACCGGATTGCTTTTGTGGTGTAAACACGCATGTAGTCAAATGAGTTCAAACAGCCACACGAGACTCTCCGCCTATTTATCTAATGTGATGTATTGAGCACAATGTTATGAGCACAATGTTTTACATCTTTTCTGACTTCTAGCGTAAACACACAGTGTACAGCTATCTTTAGGATTTCATTGATAAAACCAAAGTGGCTGCTCTCCAAATCTTTCATTTTGCGAGCATGTGAAAGTTGTGCAAGCTTATTTCTTCAATTGTGCTGAAATATCAGAGAAAGCTCTTACATATACACATACAAAACTCTGGCAGCATGTTTACTAACAACACAAGGAGCAAGCTCTGACCTAATATTAGTTTGCATCAATTTAAACTAGTCTTTCTCCCGCTCGTGTTTAAACAACAGCAGAGGGATTCGCTTACAGACCATCCCCTCAGTAATCAGGACAGAAGTGGTTGAAAGAGGACCAAAGTGACGGATTTAAATACCAAGTGTAAACCTGCCTCTCTCGTCCACTTGTGTTCCGACTAAATGACTAAATGTTAGTCAAGACTAAAGTGTGTTTTGTTAAAAATGTCCCATGATATAATGTCAGTTAATCAAAACCTTTCATATGTGTTTTAAGGAAATCAACCCATTTAGACAGCATTCTGATATGTGTCAAAGTAACGTCCATAATGCAAAAGTATACAGTTTTAATAATGCAATGTATGTTGATAACATGTCATGTTGTTTATACATTGCAGATCAGTGAATGGGTGTTCATGAACATGCTCACAAAGTTTTGCTTAGGGCCCCCATTTGTATTTGAAAACAGAAAATGTTTATCTAAAACACAAAAATACAGTAATAAACACAAATACTATGTGAAATCCTGTCTCTTATATCCAATTTTTAACTTTCTTGCTAAAACCACCTGTATTCATAATACATTTAATATTAAAAGGCACTTTATTCCACTCTAGAGCCCCTGAGTAATGAAAAGACCTACGCCGTAAATATTCTTGAAATTGTATAATGTACCATTCATAAGACTTTGACATTTTCTCTGAAAAACTCATCAATTGCTTTAAAAATTTCAGAGCTTGTAGTGCGTTCAGGCAGTGGTTTACAAAACAAATTTTTTTCCTGCATTTCATTTTGGTTTGCAAAATGAACAAATGCCAAAAGCTGTGCATCCTTTGAAATGTCTGTAGTCTCATCCAGCTGTAATGCAAAGGCCTCTGCCAGCTTCAGATTCTCCATCAGTTGCGCTCTCACATCAGATGCCATTTCATCAACGCCGAGCGATAGTTGTATCCGACAACGGAATGGTTTTCAGTTTATTTCCACAGTTGTCGTTGCTAAAAAATTTTGTTGCACATATCAATGGCTGCAGGCAATATCAGATCTTCTGCGACTGTATATGGTTTTTTACTCTGAGCAATCCTAAGAGCAACTTTATAAGAGGCTTTCAACGCAAGCTCACTCATTTTAGCAGATTTTTTCATTACTGTCTGCTGGCTTCTTAAAGTTCTGAGGCTAGCCTGAAAGTATTCTAGTGGTTTGTCGCGCAGGTGCCCGTGGTTTGTCTCCAAATGACAAGTGTACATTTCCATCTCTATTTTCTTGGCTTTCTGTTTCTTGAATGTGTTACATTTGAATGGCCACAACTTCTCCAAATCTTATCAGATTTACTGCAGCTGATTTATTGCCTTGCACATCTGGATTTGCACCAGTAGTTTTTGAAGAGGTGGATGAGCCGTGTGCTCGATCTTTATAGATTACAAAACAATCCATTTTTATTTTAATTGAATTATTAGACAGTAGTACATTGTTTGCAACGGCGCTCCATGAAAATCAGACTTTTTCCATGTTTAAGTGCTATAATCGGGTCCCCAGTGCTTCTACCAACCCAGAAAACATGAAAAATAGCAACCCTGTAACTTTGTTTTGGTAAAGCTCTCTCTGCAAGCATGTGAAAATATAGGTCATTCGGATTTCGCTCCCCCCATGACGTATTAAGGGGCTCTTATTATAATGATACCGCCCCTTCAACTGCGCTATCCAACCATCAACGGCCTCACGAGTGTGATAGACAGAGAGAAAGAATGACTGACAGCACGACGCGTTTGTATTCCCTCAAACACAAACAGGAGCCTACAACCTTATAACTTGTAGCTTTAAGAATCTTTCTAAAGATTGAATTAACGTTCTAAATAGGGCTGTGAAAATAACGCATTAATTCGATTAATTAATCTGAGAAAAAATAACGCGTTAAAAAAATAACGCAGATTAATCCATTCCGTATTGAACCTGGATACATTCTAGCCACCATTTGACTGTAAAATGAAGGAGGTAGACGAGAACGCTCTGGCGGTGACTGGATCATTGACTGGAACATTTACTTACGGCCTGATGGAAGTGATGATAAAAATAAAGTATGCAACGTCTGCAGCAAAGAATTTGCATATCATAGAGTTCGTCCACTCTAAAGTACCACATCATACAAAGCACATGGATTAAAGTTCTCCGTCGTTACACGGATTCCCGTCAATTGCAAAATTATTAAATTAACTTTTCATAAATACGACGTGTATTCAGCTTTTTAAGTGGGATGTGATCAAAGCCTGGAGTGGAGCAAAATCACATTCCTCTCTCCACTGTAAGCTTTCTGTAATCACTACGCACCAGATCCACTCCGGGTTTTCTGGCTGTAGCGCGTAAGATGAGGTAAAACTTTATTTCAGCTAGCATGGACATACTTATAATACAGGAAGGCTCCGAAGTTTTGGAGATCGATAAAGGTGTAAAAGACCAATGGAGATTGACTTGGCTTAGCGGAATGATGAAGATTGGGATCAGAAAACCAAATATAGCACAGTATAGGTGTCCTGTATTTTGTGGGTAAACGATTTCTCTCGTACGTGATTACTCGCGTCCCGTTTTTGACTGATACGTTGATCTAACCAGTGGCTGATAAAACGGGTTTGTTAAACTAGTGAGTACACTTTATGTGGCGCCACAAGAACCAAGAAGCAGATGACATCCAAATCCCGTGAGAGCAGTTCGAGAAATCATAACAGAAGACTGCTTCCTAAATGCTCTCGCGGTACTTTGATGTCATCCACCTGTCGGGTTCTTTATTTAAGGTTTATGTTCAATTGCACAAAAAAGCCCTGCAATTGATATTGCACTGTTAAACTTTTGGTAAATAATCTTCCTGAAGCACTTTATTTCCTTAGCATTATTACTTTAGGTTATTTTTGTTGATTGTTATGGCCATTATTTGAACAGTGAAAATACTGTAATAATAAAAGAGTTTTTGAGCTTCATTGTCACTAATGCTGATTATTCACTGATTTATTTAAAAAGAAATATTTAATATTTTCACAGCAAAAATTATGTAGGCGATTAATTTAGATTAATTAATCACAGAGTATGTAATTAATTAGATTAAAAATTTTAATCGATTCACAGCCCTAGTTCTAAAGGATTAACCTCACCTTAGTGCAAGAGAGAGAGCGAGTGAGTGAGAGAGAGAGAGTGAGCGAACGAATGAGAGAGAGAGAGAGCAACGCGACGGTTCGCTTTCAAGTATGTTGTTTAATATGTTTCTCTGAAGTTGATTAATGCACTGCACGAGACAGAGTGAGAGAACAATGCGTATTCACTATCATACACAATAAGCATAAATATGTTTGTCAGGAAAATCGGACTCAGAGTCAAGTGCAAGTCAAATAGTTTATTTAGAAAAATTAGAGAACACAGAGCAAAGTCACTGGTAGATCCACACACGGCGTACACCCGTTGACTCACTCTGGTGGAAACACTACTGTGGGAATGAAGCACTCCCACAGTAGGAGAGAGTGAGTCGGCGCTACACAATAATCCAGTACAGATATGTTAGCTTAGCGTAGCGTAGCAGAGGTTCTACCAGGAAACTCGAATGTTACGTCATTCATTTCACAAGGCGCAATCAATCACCCTGAGAGTATATAAGGCTTGTACTCATCTGTCTTTGCGTTCGCAGATACTGATGCCAGCATTTACACGCTCGATGTTCAGTGCATATGTACACTAAAGCGTTGTTACCTGTAACACGCCGATTCAAATGATGAGTGAGTTTATCGGGCATTCGAACTGTCATCTCGTTTCGTTTCACCTGCACCATCGTGAGGAGCTCTCACAGAAGGTTAAAGACTTAAGAGGGAAGTCTTCAAGCTTCCTTAAAAGTGTGTAACCCTGCAGTACACAGGGAAGGATACCACAGGCCGTTTCTTTTATGAACAGTGCAAGAACATTTGGATGATCTGTAAAGTGTAACCATAATATTAATTGACTGTCGCACACTCTGAACGCCCGCAGCAGATGTCAGTAATCATCATTGATTGGCGAAGCGCTGCACGTCCTGCACGCTGGCAGTCGCCGTGGCGGCTTTGGAAGAATGCTGAAGGTTGATATCTACCTCATCACAGGATCTTTGTCTTTCATCTACAATACCAAGTGCTCCGCTTATTATTGGTTTTAAACCGTACGCGAATGTTTTGTGAAGCAAAGACATGGAATCGACTTGGATGAAGAGACTATTGCTCGCGAAAATTTCACACATTAAATTCCGCGTGTATGCAATGCATGACATGCTGCAAACAGGCAAATGACGCGGTCTAATGTTCGCGTGTTTCATTGGAATAAGGAATGCGCAAAGTATACGAGCTTCATCTGAACTGTCCCTTTCAGTGTTTCCCTAAAACATCAATAATATAAGGTACTATTTATTCATGTAACAGGTCTTGCAACGTATACCTGCTACGGTACTACAATGCAAGTTGCTTAATGCCTAACAGTATTCATGCAAACTGTTCATATCAAATGCAAATATTCACGTTAGATCTTCACTCACCTGACCCTAATTACAGACTTTAAGGATACGGGGATACGCTATTTTACGAACTTTAAATCTTATGGTAGGATACACCATTAATATATCATTGGAGAATAAATCCTGGTCATACAGCGTAAAGTTTTCAAGCACACATTTTGTTGCTGAGCAAATCGTAAGTGTGTGTGTGTGGTCGAATGGCAACAGTAATGCATATTATCAATTTTGAGCACGGGGGTCCGCATAAATGTTTCCATCTAAAGCTTTGTGCTTTAAGATCTTCAGTTATGCACATGTATAAAGTACGAGAATGCATCAACTTTTAACTGTACTTTTCAAATGAGACTTTATTCCAGATCTCAGTCAACTTCTTATACGAGCTCGGTTGCGTTGAACATCCCATCTATGTATTTGGATTATCTTCTCCTAAGGTAAGCTCTCTTATTCATTATGCTGGATTGGCTGATAGTGCACAGTACATGCTTTTACAACCGAAAGATAGCAATGACCAGTGTTGGGGAAAGTTACTTTTAAAAGTAATGCATTACAATATTAAGTTACTCCCAAAAAAAGTAACTAATTGCATTACTTAGTTACTTTTCATGGAAAGTAATGCTTACGTTACTTTTAGTTACTTTTGCGTTACTTTTTCTTGGCTAAAGCTTGATCTCTTTCAGGCCTTGCAGGTGTTTTTATGACTGAAAAGTTCTGCCTTCAGAAATTGCATATTTCATCACAAAAATGTTTAGCTCTGGCCTGCCATCACAGTTTCTGACTCAAACTGTTTCCACACAGGCACAGAGAGTGCATACGTTTAGTTTAATTCAGTACATATTTTTTAATCAAATTAATTAATTAATATAAAAAAGTAACTTGAGTTACTTTTTTGAAAAAGTAACTCAAATATTAATGTGTACATTTAAAAAGTAATGCGTTACTTTACTCGTTACTTCAGAAAAGTAATATTATTACGTAACTCAAGTTACTTGTAATGCGTTACCCCCAACACTGGCAATGACTATGTCTTACAGCGTAATATGGAGACGGAGCTGATGTTGTGTGGTGTCTTTAATACAATTACGTGCATTGGTGTTATTCCTACTGTAAGGGCTTGCCGTGTTTTGTTGGTGTGCATTATGTGGATGTCTCAACTAGTTGAGCCTGTAAACCCTCATGTCGAGTTTGTTTGTATGCAGTAGACCTTACTTAAAGTTGAAAAACGCGCGCCTTGCCTCTTCAAGAATACAACAGGATGGATCAGTTTAAACCATTAAGTGCTTTGTGCTTTATTGGCGACGCAGGCACACAGAATATGCGTATGGGTAGGCTACAGCGGATGTCTGGATACTGGTTTGAAGATGTAATGTGACTGCTAGCTTTAAATCACATCACGTAATTCCTATTTAAAGTGCTGTTGAACGTTGGCAACATATGTTTCGCCCGAAATGGTTGTGCCACCAGCTATACAGAATACAAACACAATTCCTTCTTGTTTTAGCATGGAACCCAATGGAAATAATGTCTAAATATTTCTTCGAGTGGTGTTATGTTCGAATATAGTGGTGTTCGATTATCTTATGTGTTTCAACTATTTAATTCTAATCGTCATATGCTGTTTTAATGAAAGCCAACATGACTGGAGAATTGGAATGCATCTGAAATAACTTGTTTCTAATTTAATTCAATGTTTTGTTTAAAGCCTGGAATATACCACAGGATTTTTTTTTCACTCTGACAAGATTATAGCAGCAAACGCATTGTGCGGTGATCATGCTGAATTTCTGATACTGTCAGAAAGCTGTTGTAGGCTATCTTGGACGCAAGACCAGGAAAACGTACGTCTTTTAACTTTTCCCACCGTACGATACTGTACCACCGACGAAGAGCCACGATCATAGGAATCGCGATGATTGTTTCACGATGGAAATCTTTCGTTTGGGAAGGCCAAAAATCATGCAGTTGTGATTCTAAATGATAACTTTACAAGGAACTTTGTCTGGAATTAGAAGCATACAATCTTCTTACTCTGCATCCTTAAGAAAATAGCGAAACATGCATCAACTTTCCATATAACCACATTACACCAGCTGCTAGGATTTAAAACTTATAACAGCGCGGCTGCATACATGAGGCAAGCTATTTTAAAACTATATACATGTTTTTACTCAGACTACGGACATGCAGTTCTATAAGTGCTTTATTTTCAGTGCCTGCATTACCATCAGGCCTCCTTATCGACTTCCAGGAACTCTTATTACAAACGGCTGTAAGGATTTGAACATGCATAATTGCTACATGTACAAGAAATTAGCTTTCGTTAGTATTTGGCCATGCACACTTGCCGTGTGCACTCAGTTTGTCACGTTTCACGTACGCGGTCGTGTATGGTGCGGACTTCGATCGTTTATGGAACGCCAGTGTGGCAAAGGATCTTCATTCAACAAATAATTCAGAACTTCTTAAGTGCATATCATGTAAGACTATTAGCACAAAAATGTCATGTTTAATCATGCTATTATGGTTAGTCAAAGTTTAAGCTGTAAACTTTCATCTAGAAGGCTATTACTTTCGGAGTACATCCATCTATCAACTGCACAACCCTACTGATACCGCGCCTCAGTTTTGGGGGGTTTTAATTTACATCGTAAACGGAGAATGCACAAAGCAGAACTAGAATGAAGACCAGAATACAGGACTAAAAAGTGATGACGGCAAACTACACTCGACAAAGGACAACTGAAACACAAGAACTATATATTCATGTGGGTAAACAAGATATCAAGACACACCCGGGGAAACAATCTAGAACAAGGACCAACGAACTACAAGAACTACAGACATGGATGACTTACAGAACTTCAAATAAAGAGTACAAGACTGGGGAAACCCAAGACACGACAGTGACACCGTGCAATCTTTAGCATCAGTCAGATTTGTTTGTAACCATAATCTTCTCCCTACTTTTATAATGACAATATAAAAGCATGCATACACCAATTGTGTCTCTTCATCAGGAGCCGAGCTCCTTATTTCATTGTGTGCAGGAAACCACAATGACGGTCAATTCAATATCGGCAAGCAGTAATCAAGGTATGTTTAAGCAAACTACTGGTGGTGGTGGTGTATTTAACCATGCTAAATCATGGCCTTTGCCGTTTATATCATTTCTTACTTTGGCATAACGTTGCCTTCTGCGCCTACGCGGCCTCTCTGCTATCAAGCCTAACGTGGCAGCCTTCTACGGATATCCTCTACTGCTGATATTACGTTCGACATTTATGGACATGTTTATGGTATGTACCTTTTATCAATACTGGTGGTGGTGAATCTTATTGCAAGCTAACCTGTTGGCTTTTCCTACTGGGCATATCGTTGCCTTCTACGGCCTTGCGGCCTATCTAACCCTGGCATATCTTTGCCCTTCATGGCCTACACAGCCTCTCTCAACACGGCATATCGTTGCCTTCTATGGCCATGCGGCCTTTCTCACTCTGCATATCGTTGCCTTCTATGGCCTACGCGGCCTATCTCTATCTGGCATATCGTTGCCTTCTATGGCCCACGCGGCCTATCTCTATCTGGCATATCGTTGCCTCCTATGGCCTACGCGGCCTATTTCTCTGGCATATCGTTGCCTTCCAAAGGCCTACGCGGCCTTTTCTCACTAGGCATATCGTTGCTTTCTATGGCCTACGCGTCCTATCTCTGTCTGGCATATCGTTGCCTTCTTAAGCCTACGCGGCTTTTTCCCACTAGGCATATTGTTGCCTTCTACGGCCTACGCGGCCTACTTCTCCAGCCTCTCTCAATCTGGCATATCGTTGCCTTCTATGGCCTACGCGGCCTATTTCTCTGGCATATCGTTGCCTTCCAAAGGCCCAAGCGGCTTTTTCTCACTAGGCATATCGTTGCTTTCTATGGCCTACGCGGCCTATCTCTGTCTGGCATATCGTTGCCTTCTAAAGCCTATGCGGCCTTTTCCCACTAGGCATATCGTTGCCTTCTACGGCCTACGCGGCCTATCTTTCAGCCTATCTCTCCAGCCTATCTCTCTCTGGCATATTGCTGCCTTCTATGGCCTAAGCAGCAATCCCATGGCCTCTTACGGCATACGTCAATGTCAGTAAATAACAATTTCTCTTATCTGTTTCAGGAGCCTCAAAGAAACACTGGTGGGTACCGATCATCGTGATCAATTTTGGGGGATTAGATTCTGGCCTGTCTTCATCTTCAGACAGGAACCGCAAGAATCCGTGACCCCCGGATTTGAACTATGGTCGGGGCCTACGCCAAAGAACTATACTGTGTTACATTCCAACCTTGGTTGCTAACTACTGTTAAATAAACGCATATCAATTCTTAACCTATCTTCGAGTCTTTCTGGTAGAAATGTTAGCTTAGCGTAGCGTAGCGGAGGTTCTACCAGGAAACTCGAATGTTACGTCATTCATTTCACAAGGCGCAATCAATCACCCTGAGAGTATATAAGGCTTGTACTCATCTGTCTTTGCGTTCGCAGATACTGATGCCAGCATTTACAACCCACCCTCCCTACCACCATCACCAGGTCGGTTCCGTCCATACTTGAGGGGGATTAGATTCTGGCCTGTCTTCATCTTCAGACAGGAACCGCAAGAATCCGTGACCCCCGGATTTGAACTATGGTCGGGGCCTACGCCAAAGAACTATACTGTGTTACATTCCAACCTTGGTTGCTAACTACTGTTAAATAAACGCATATCAATTCTTAACCTATCTTCGAGTCTTTCTGGTAGAACCAAAGGAAGAGAGAGAGCCACCCACGCACTCCGTCGAGAACACCAGCACTGTCACCACACGCAACAGAGGGATGAAACACGCCGCCCTGAAGGTGGATGACAGGCGGAGATGGAAGAGGGAAGTCCAAGTTCTCAGACGGGTAATCCACTGTGTAATCCAGATGTAGAAGGACCTCTCGGAAACCACTGGTCACCGCCTAAAAACAAAGCGAACCAGCGGTTCCGAGAAACAACAGTCGTTAGAGTCAATATAATCCACAAAGGTGAAATGGGTGTACTCCACTCACAGGTGATGATGCAAACTGGAGAGAGAGGGAGACAGCTGGTATACCGCCTAGAAACGAAGCGAACCAGCTGTATCAAAAGACAAACAAAGTCAATATAATCCAATACTCCACAAGCGAGCGGTCCGGGTGAAGACGGGTCCCCGAACGCCGAAACCAAACCTGGGGTAACAGAGGAGAAGACAGAGAACGACTGACAAGACAAGGCAGGGCAGCAGGACTGTGATAAAACAATGAGCGCACACGAAGGACAGGACTACGTGCAATATAAAGGGAAAGGTAAACGAGACACCACCGGTGAACAATCTACTGAAACAAGGAGGCGGAGTTAGTGAACACACGAGGAACCGGCACCACAGGTAAACAACACACACACACACATCACACAGCCATCGATCACCCAGCAGTCATGACAGTAGCCCCCCCTCCACAACCGGCACCAGATGGACCGGGAGACTCACCCTGTCGCCGACGGAGATCCTCAATCAGCCCAGGATCCAGCAAATCCCGACCCGGAACCCAGCTCCTCTCATCAGGACCGTATCCTTCCCAATCCACTAAATACTGAAATCCTCTGCCCCTGCGGCGAGAGTCTAGTAACCTCTTAACAGTATAGACAGGGGCACCATCCACTAGACGAGGAGCGGGGGGATTAGGGGCAGAGACAGGAGGGTTATAGCGAGCAAACATCACAGGTTTAACCTTGGATACATGAAAAACAGGGTGAACCCGACCAAGAGAAAGGGGTAACTTAAGCTTTATCGTCACCGGATTAATGACCTTAGAAATACTGTATGGCCCAATGAATCTCGGAGCCAGCTTACGAGAAGGCTCACGGAGAGACAGATCTGTCTACAAAACTCCTGCCAAAAACGAGAGATGAACTGAGGACCCCTATCTGACACTACGTCAGTCGGAATACCATGTAACCGAAAAACGTGATTAATCAAAACCTGAGCCATCTCTTTAGCAGAAGGTAGCTTGGGCAGAGGAATGAAATGAACCGCCTTCGAAAAACGATCCACCACAGTTAGAACAACAGTGTTACCATTAGATGCGGGTAAGCCGGTGACAAAATCAAGGGCTATATGCGACCAGGGGCGGGAGGGCACGGGCAAAGATTTAAGCAGACCAGCGGGTGGTAAATTAGATGCTTTATTACGAGCACAAACCGAACAGGCTAGTACAAACTGTCTGACGTCAATGGACATAGAAGGCCACCAAAAACGCTGACGGACGGCAGCCAACGTTCTCCGAATACCTGGATGGCCGACAAATTTGGATTCGTGACCCCACCGGATGACATCGGAACGTAACCGCTCAGGAACCCATAGGCGACCCGCTGGACACCCCTCCGGAACTTCCCCCTCCCGGCCGGCCTCTCTCACCCGCTGTTCGATTCCCCATACAAGGGCGCCGACCACCCTTCCCTCCGGGAGAATGGTCTCCGTCTTCTCCGAATCGGACTTTTCGAACAGATGGGAGAGAGCATCAGGTTTGGTATTTTTCGAGCCAGGCCGGTACGAGAGGGTGAAGTTGAAACGATCAAAGAAGAGTGCCCAACGAGCCTGCCTAGATGTTAGTCTTCTGGCCGAACGGATATATTCAAGATTTTTATGATCCGTCCAGACCAGAAAGGGCTCCGAGGTTCCCTCCAACCAGTGACGCCATTCACCCAAAGCGAGTCTAACCGCCAACAGCTCCCGATTCCCTATGTCGTAATTACGTTCGGCTGGGTTTAACCGGTGAGAGAAAAAAGCACACGGATGTACTTTCCCATCAATAGACGATCGCTGTGATAAAACGGCGCCTACCCCAACATCAGATGCATCCACTTCCACTATAAATTGTTTAGCCGGATCGGGAATAGAGAGGACAGGCGCAGAGATGAACCGGGATTTTAACACATCAAAGGCCTCCTGAGTCTCTCTATTCCAACGGAAACATACATTAGGTGAAGTGAGAGCAGTGAGAGGCTTAGCGATCTGACCAAAATTTCTGATGAAACGCCGATAAAAATTGGCGAACCCCAGAAATCGCTGAAGCTCCTTCCGAGTGTCGGGTACTGGCCAATCGGCAACCGTCTTAACCTTAGCGGGATCGGGACGAATTTCTCCCTCGGCAATGACAAAACCCAGAAACGAAACCGACTTTCTGTGGAACTCGCACTTCTCCGCCTTAACAAATAGCTGATTCTCTAATAGCCGTTGTAAAACCATGCGAACGTGCTGAGTGTGTATCTGCATGGAGGGAGAAAAGATGAGAATGTCATCGAGATACACAAAGACAAATCTGTTAATCATGTCACCCAGCACTTCATTGACCATGGTCTGGAAGACAGCCGGAGCGTTACAAAGACCGAACGGCAGAACGGAATATTCCCAGTGTCCTGAGGGTGTGTTAAAGGCTGTCTTCCACTCATCGCCCTCTCTAATACGTACCAAGTGATAAGCGTTGCGCAGATCTAGCTTGGTAAATACGCGCGCTCCCTGTAATAACTCGAATGCTGATGACATTAATGGCAAGGGGTACTTATTCTTAACAGTAATGTCATTCAGGCCTCGATAATCAATGCACGGACGAAGAGACCCGTCTTTCTTCTTTACAAAGAAAAATCCAGCACCAGCTGGAGACGAGGAGCGGCGAATGAGACCGGCTTTAAGAGCGTCATTAATGTATTTATCCATAGCCTCTCTTTCTGGTTTAGATAGGGAAAATATACGACCCTTAGGCGGAGAAGTGTTGGGAAGAAGTTTGATCTCGCAATCATACGACCGATGAGGAGGCAGAGAAGTAGCCCGGGACTTACTGAAAACCTGATACAGATCCGAGTACTCCGCCGGAACCCCTGAGAGATCGATAGCCGGAACCTGCGGGACAGAACAAGAGACAAGAGAGGGAGCAGGACCAAGACAAGAAACATAACACGACGACTTCCAAGATAACACAACATTGTTCTGCCAATCAACGTGAGGATTATGTTTGGATAGCCAGTCATGACCTAAAATGACTGGCGATTGTGAATCCTCTAAGATGTAAAATTCAATCTCCTCACGATGATTGCCAGAAACAAACAAACTCACAGGGGGTGTGCGGTGCGTGAGCACAGCCATATGCTGGCCCTTCAATGTCCAGGCAGACAAAGGAGAGGAGAGAGGGATGAATGGAATACCCCAGGACTTGGCCAACCCAGCATCCAAAAGACACGCCTCCGCACCGGAATCCAGCAACGCCTGTGACGGAAAAGAGTTAATAATGACAGGTAGAGTGGTGCTGCTTACGGGAGATTTAAATGACGATGCGCCCACCGAGACTCCCAAGTTCATCGGCGGGCGTGAGCTTTTACCGGACAGGTGGCCGCCTGATGCCCCGGCTTGCCACAATACAAACAGAGGCCATTAGACAGCCGACGATTTCTCTCTCCAGCAGAAATCCGGAACTTGCCCAGCTGCATAGGTTCCTCGGAGGGCGTCTCTGAAGCGATCTCCCCTGGTTCCGACATCAGCTGGCGAAATGAGCGACGCAGATCTCTCTGCCGATGGCGAGACTCGACCCTCAGAGCCAGATCGATGGCAGCTTCCAGGGACGTGGGTGGCTCCCTCAGTGCAATCTCGTCCTGAATACCTGGCGTGAGACCCTCGAGGAACTGTGCTCTTAATGCCGCGTCATTCCAATTGCAGCATATAGCGAGCGTCTTAAATCGTATGGCAAAATCTGTCACAGAGTCATTATGTTGCCGCAACCTCACCAACTCAGCCGCTGCCATCTCTCCCTTGAGTGAGCGGTCAAACAATTTTAACATCTCCTCCTCGAGAGCCTCAAATGAAAAAGTAAAAGGAGCTTTAGCCCCCCAAGCGGCCATACCCCAGTCTCTCGCCCTTCCCGTAAGTAATGTCAGGACATAGGCCACCTTGGAAGTGGATGAAGAAAATCGACGGGGCTGGAGCGCGAAGACAAGAGAGCACTGCTGTAAAAAGGATCTGCAGGTGTTGGGATCCCCATTGTAGGTGGGGGGTGTAGCCGTGTGTGGCTCCCGTTCAAATGAAGCGGCTCCTCCGGATGAGGTTGAGGCTTCATGGTGAGGAGTCACTTGGTCCAAGCGATCGCTGAGCTTTTTCAGTTGCCCAGACAGGATGCTGAAATCTCTGGCAGCAGCAGACAATAACGACGAATGTTGGTCGATGGCCGCCCCCTGCTGGTGAAGGGCGGTCTGCACCTCCAGACTTTCTAAACTTGCTGACTCCATTTCTGGCGCGCTCATCTGTCAGGAAAATCGGACTCAGAGTCAAGTGCAAGTCAAATAGTTTATTTAGAAAATTAGAGAACAGGAGAGCAAAGTCACTGGTAGATCCACACACGGCGTACACACGTTGACTCACTCTGGTGGAAACACTACTGTGGGAATGAAGCACTCCCACAGTAGGAGAGAGTGAGTCGGCGCTAAACAATAATCCAGTACAGATCCAAGGAAAGAGAGAGAGCCACCCACGCGCTCCGTCGAGAACGCCAGCACTCTCACCACACTCAACAGAGGGATGAAACACGCCGCCCTGAAGGTGGATGACAGGCGGAGATGGAAGAGGTAAGTCCAAGTTCTCAGACGGGTAATCCACTGTGTAATCCAAATGTAGAAGGACCTCTCGGAAACCACTGGTCACAGCCTAAAAACAAAGCGAACCAGCGGTTCCGAGAAACAACAGTCGTTAGAGTCAATATAATCCACAAAGGTGAAATGGGTGTACTCCACTCACGGGTGATGATGCAAACCGGAGAGAGAGGGAGACAGCTGGTATACCGCCTAGAAACGAAGCGAACCAGCTGTATCAAAAGACAAACAAAGTCAATATAATCCAATACTCCACAAGCGAGCGGTCCGGGTGAAGACGGGTCCCCGAACGCCGAAACCAAACCTGGGGTAACAGAGGAGAAGACCGAGAACGACTGACAAGACAAGGCAGGGCAGCAGGACTGTGATAAAACAATGAGCGCGCACGAAGGACAGGACTACGTTCAATATAAAGGGAAAGGTAAACGAGACACCACCGGTGAACAATCTACTGAAACAAGGGGGCGGAGTTAGTGAACACACGAGGAACCGGCACCACAGGTAAACAACACACACACACACACAGATCACACAGCCATCGATCACCCAGCAGTCATGACAATGTTGTTTAATGTTTCTCTGAAGTTTCAAATGAATACGAGGAGTTACAAGATAGAGAGTGAGAGACTGACAGAAACGTGAATGTCAGAATGTGTTCAATATGTGTACACAATAAACTTAAACATGTTATTTGATCTGTTTATCTAAAGTTTAAGCATTAAAGCCGCTCTATGCATTTCAGCGTTTTTGTCAAACAGCGACCCCTAGAGTCGCTGGAGAATACTTGCAACTGCCGTAATTTCCCACTCTAGTACTCCAAAGATAATTACCAGGTAATGTTTCACAATTTCATACAAATATTAGGCTACTGCATAGTCTACTAAACTACAGATGATGGTAATAGGATAATAAGAAGTTTATTTCAAGTGTAGAGTGCATATATTAATAAAGTACCGCGTTTGCTACACTCTAAAAAAACAAAAGGTGCTATATAGCACCAAAACTGTTGATTTGAATCGTAACCATAGAAGAACCGTTTTTAGTGCCATATAGCACCGGTGAAGCACCTGTGTAGAACCATATAGGGGCCATATAGCACCACTATAGCACCACATTTGGTTCTGCGTGGCACTATGTGGTTCTGCACAGGTGCTTCACCGGTGCTATATGGCACTGGAGGCGGTTCTTCTATGATTACGAGCAAAGAACCACTTTTGGTGCTATATAGCACCGTTTGTTTTTAGAGTGTAGCTTATAATGTTTTAAGATGATTGCAGCTAAATCACAAGTAAACATTACAAAATGCCATGACAAAGTTAATTGTGTACGTTGCATTATTTCATAACATTGTTCGCTATAATGTCACTATACATGATTATTGCTATTTATCATAATAGTTTGCAAATTGTGCATGTTTACACCATTTACAACCTCTAGGCTTATTTATGTCCTGATAATTATGTGAGATATTGACAACTGTTGTCATGATAATCGCATGACATACTACAAGCAAGCGCAACAACATACAACATAGACCGCAAACAAGTTTACAAATGAGAGATTTACTTACTAGTCCATCAACAAGATCGCCAGATCAGCATCCCTCCAGTGCTGTCTTTTAGCTCACGCCAACGTGTAAAAACCGAGTGGGACTCTTGTCCAGTTCCTAACGCGGTCAGATTCTCTTTTCCTTTTCCTACTCACTTCCGAACGCACTTTCTTAACTTTTAAATCGTTTAGCCTCACGGCTCAAATACGTGCGTGCAGTTGTTGTTATAGGCTTGATCGACTTCATGCAGCGCTGCAAGAACTGACAGCCGGATGACGTCAAAGTGCCGTCTCGGATCATTCTCGTGGTACTTTGACGTCATCCGGCGGTCGGTTCTTGCAGCGCCACACGAAGTCGAACAAGCCTAACGTGTGTGACGCTGTTGCCGTAAAGCAAGTCGTGATTCTCGCGAGATTTGTCAGGGGCGGTTCTCTCAAGCTTGCATTGCTGGTTTTGGTAGCGGCGTCCTCCCCGAGCCTCAACAGGAGGATGATTCGCCTTACTATGACTTTGTTTACCACCGAAATAACTTTGAAGCTGTTATATTAAGGTAAAATAACTGCATAGTGTGTCTTTAAACGTGTTGTTTTATTACAGATCATTTAAATGTGCTTTTGTGGTTTGGTAAAAAAAGTAAACTTCTGAGTGTTTGTGGAAGTGGATTTTATTTGTAAAATGCTGAAAATCATTGTGCCTGTTTAAAACACTGGCAGCATGAGACCTTAAAGTCTTCATTTTTATTCCACAATGTTCCCCATCTGCTGATTAACATGTAGTATGCATAAAACAGATAATTGACTTTTTTTAACTTGTTCAAATATATAATGCTGAACATAACTTACTAACTTCTTTTGTGATAAAATCTCCCTCTCTTGTCTACAGGGCGAGCGCTTGAGACTCCGCCCACCTGAGCAGCTCATTTGGATTTAAAGGGATACACACAAAAACGGTGCATTTTTGCTCAGACCCATAAAGTGCCAATTTTAACATGCCAAAATAAATTACCTATATAGTATTTTGAGCTAAAACGTCACTCTGGGGACATCAACGATTTATTTAATATCTTAAAAAAGTCTTGTGCAATGTCCCCTTTAAATTAATATTTTATGATTAGCCACGTATTAATTGGCGGACCCCCTGCTGTTCCGCCACGGACCCCCTGGGGGCCGGGGACCACCGGTTGAAGACCCATGATGTAGGGTTAATTAGAAACTGTGAACCTGTTGTGATAACCCCTAAGAGCTCATACAGACCAGTTAAACAGCAGTGCCTCCTAAAACAGGAAGCAATTGAGGGCATTAGGCCCATATTTAAAGAATTTTTGACTAAAGGGATAATTGTTAGTTGTCCTGATTCACCCGTGAGCACACCTCTGTTCCTAGTAAAGAAAATAAGAGACAAGGGACAACTCACTCAGAGTGGAGGTTTTTCCAAGACCTGCAGGCAGTTTTTGCAGCTGTACAGCCCAGGGCACCTGAAGTGCCCAACCCTTATACCATTTTGTCTCAAATTCCCTCTGATTCTGAGTGGTATACAGTCATTGACATCTCCAATGCTTTCTTCAGCATACCTATCCACAAGGACAGTCAGTTTTGGTTCGCTTTTTCATTTGATTGCAGACCATACACTTTTACATGCCTTTGTCAGGGTTATTCTGAACACCAACAATATACAAGGCTGCCCTTAAGGCACCATTGGAAAATTTCCAACTGCCTAAAGGGGTCGCATTATTGCAGTATGTTGATGACCTTTTGCTATGCCTACCTGTGTCTAAAACACATCATTCGACTGCTATATCACCTGGCAGCTGAGGGCCACAAAGTTAACCCCAGTAAGGTCCAACTAGCACAGCGCTCAGTGCATTTCCTGGGTCACAACATGGAAGGCAGAACCAAATATCTGTCTGAAAAAGAATCCTGGCCATAAAACAGATACCCAAGCCCAACACAAAGAAACATATGATGTCATTTTTAGGGATGACATCTTACTGTCACTGCTTCATCCCATGTTACACAGAAATGGAAGCAAACTTGAACTAATTTATGGCAACTAATTTAGAACTAATTTATGGCAAAGACCTGAAGTCAAATACTCACATTAAATGGACAGAGGAAGCTGAGCAAGCTTTCTGTGATTTAAAAACCGCACCCTGCGCTCGACTAGAACTCCAGGGGAGATTGGCTTAATAGAGAGAGTGGTGCAGCCAGATACATTTTGGGCGCTGCAGCATAAGCTGCAGCTCTTCAACCACAACTTCCTGCCTCCCACTACCCTACTCTCACATGAAACTTCTAACAACACATCTCATCTTTCATTCTCTGACATGCAGTCTTTTTCAGATGCACAGGAGAGAAAACTGTGGCTGGCAAATGATTCTCATTTGAACAACGGTATCTGGATGGGCCCCAAATGGCAAACCATGTCTCCCTAAACATTTCTTTCAGGCGTATACTGTTTTGACACATGGCTTGGATTACGTGTCAAAAGGGGTAATGCTGAATGCACTAACACTTTTTGGTTTGTTAAAGGTTTCACTCCAGTTGCTGAAAAACACTGTCAGCAGTGTGTGACCTGCCAGACCTACAGAATGGGCAGATGCACAAAAGAACAGCCTTTGGTACACCCTCCACACTCAGGGCCTTTCTCACATGTAATGATTGATTAAATTGAAGTGAGCAGGCATGTGCACAGATAGGGCTCAACCTGTGCAGAACACATGCCCTTTTTGTCCTTACACTCCAAAGTGTCCTTTTTTTTCTAAAGAAATTTGATTAGATTTTTTTATTTTCTTTAATAAATCAATGCTATTGGTAACCCTTTACGTATGTCTGACTGTTTTACAAATATATTTATCAAATTAAAAACAAAATCTTTTTGGATCCGCTCAAACTGTCAGTCAAACCTCTTAACTCCGCCGCCTGATTGCGACGAGCTGAAGTTCCACAATAAATATCTTGTTGTTTGAGTACAATGCCGTCTCATTACAAAAGAAACACTAGTATGTCTATAACGGCACATGTTTTATAAATTTGAGCAGGGCCGGTTTAGACAGAGATTGGGAGAGAGGGTAATCAGACGCAAGAGAGAGACGCAAGAGAGAGACGCAAGAGAGAGACGCAAGAGAGTGGCAACGCTGTTATCGGAGCTCCTCATCCAAATCCTATTTTCTTACTATCTTGTTACTATCTATATAATATAACTTACTAGTTCATCTTAGGAATACTCTAGCGTGACGATTATTCAACAGTATTTATAACTAAATCGATTTATCACTGGTAAACACTTAGTGTTAGCATATAGCCCGCTAGCGTCAACAAACGTGCCGGCTGAAGTTTGTTTACCGTTTCCTCAATGTTTGTTTACTGTAAATCTGCCTTCCTTTTCGGTCTAATGGCGGACTCATCCGATGTATGCTTTTCAGACCTTTCCTCACCAGAGCGGGAAGCTGTGGAGGAGTTGTGGCCCGGCATTCGCAACAGTCGGTACAGCGTGCCTCACATCACCCTGGCTCCAGACACCCGGAGACGACCGAGGCAGCCAGCGAGCGAGCACCGGTCTCGATGCAGCTTCACGGACCGCGTTCAGGCGAACAGAGACGCCATCGCCCAAAATGAAAACGGTAAGACTCCGCTTGTCATTGTAACCTGCACTGCTTGCCACATGTACAGTTTAGCTTCCTCCGTCAGCACAGAGGGGTTTACATGTGTTAAGTGTATTGAAGTAGTAAGGCTGACGGAGAAGGTTGCAGAACTAGAAGCACACATCCGAACGCTCGTTGAGGACAGTAAGACCGCTAATGCTAATGTTAATGGTTCAAACACTGTTTCGGGTGCGCCTACGGTAACGCGTCGTACACATACCTCGGTTCCGGCAACGGAGTTAACACGGCCGACTAACTGGGTGACTGTCAGGCGGCGTAGTCATATTCGATGCCCATCGAAGTCCCCCCTAGTAATTTCTAACAGATTCGACATTCTAAACAATACACCGGCTGAGACATCTGTTAAAGGTGCCCTTGTTATTGGAGACTCGATACTTAAGAACGTGAATATTGAGGCACCAGCCACCATAGTTGACTGTATACCGGGAGCCAGGTCTTCAGACATTAGATCAAAACTTAAAGTGCTGGCTAATGCTAAGCGTACGTTTTCTAAAATTGTTATTCATGCCGGCGCAAATGACACCAGACTCCGCCAGTCAGAGATCACCAAAGATACTATTAAAGAGGTGTGTGAAATTGCAAAAACAATGTCAGATAATGTAATTTGCTCTGGTCCCCTCCCCGCCTACCGGGGTGATGAAACTTATAGCAGATTAGTGTCTCTTCACCACTGGATGTCAAAATGGTGCCCTCAGCATAACGTAGGGTTTATAGATAATTGGAAACACTTCAGGGGGAGACCTGACCTGCTAAAGAGAGATGGCCTTCATCCGTCATCGGAAGGAAATGCTATACTCTCTAGAAATCTGACCAATACTCTAAATTCTGTATTTATTCTGTAATAAATTAATGAATAAATTAAAACCTTTTTTTTCGTCAACACTCCAAAGCATGGTAAATCTCATTAATACTCTTTAGTAATATGCTGAAACTTTGAATTGGTTTTTGATTGAGTCTTAACTGCCAAATATGGCCGGCTTGCAATTTTGGCCTTTTTCCATGACCTTAAAATAGTATGTCATACAGAACCGTTTGCCACTGTACGTTAGTATTAACGACAGCAGTGGGGCCTCTGGCCTTAGTCAAACGAGTTCTGTTTCCGTTTCTAAAAGCATCAACTATATGTAATACACTTAACCAGCAATAGTTAGCCTGTCCAGAACCGAGCTGACTAAAACCACATTACTGTGTGACACTTGTTTTCTATGTGAACGGCACTACGCTAATAAGATTTTGTTTCTCTCTCCCTGTCTCGTCCTTGATCCTGAGGACGAGACAAACAGATCCAGTTCCGGTACATGTGAAAGTCGGCACACCACTGATCTACTAGCTGTTCTTCAACGTGATGTCCAGCTGATGCCTGACCAAAGACCACCGGCAGAACCCGCTTAATCTCCGCTTAATCTCCGCTTAATCTCCTTCCGTTTCAATGTGTATATATATATATATAACTCCCAAGGGTTTTTTCCTCCTATGACTTTTTTTACTTCCCCGGCTAAAATTCCGGGGTTTTTTTTCTCCTAGGGGGTTTTTCAACCCGGGGAGGCAGCCTTTTTGGGCTTAAATTCTATACGTTACATTAGTAATACGTTTGCTTATAATGTTGATTTATAGCCGTAGCAAATTTAACTGCTTGTGCTATCGTTTATTATGTTGTGCTATCTGTCGATTTTCTGTGCTCTTCACTGCATCTATTATGTAAAGCTGCTTTGATACAATTACCGAATTGTAAAAAGCGCTATATAAATAAAATTGAATTGAATTGAATTAATCAGGGAGGCACCAAGGGCTCCAAACTGACCAAAATGAGTTTTTGACACAGCGCGAGCAGTTTTCACTGCTGTTCACGCATGTGCAGGGCACCCGTGACAACAATACGGAATGCAGGATCGGGTATTACCGCTTATTTGCATGACCCGTCTCAATCGTTTACCGATGGGTCTACGCAGCCCGCGTGAACCGCGAGAAGATGTGCACGCGCGGGTTTAAAATTAAACATTGCAGAGATGAGAGAAAGAGAAAACTTCTAGCTTACATTAACACCAAAAACATTACAGATTAGAAACGCACAGTTAAGGAAAACTGGATATCATAGAAGATGAGAAACTTTGTAAAGGATACAAGTATGTATATTGCCCTGCCACTCATCTCATTACAATATGCTATCTGGATATGTATGTATTATGCCTAGAATTAGCCAAGAGGGCTGTATGATTCTTTAGTTCATAACTTTTTATTGTGAAATCAACTGCACAAAGTTAAGTTCATAACTTTTTATTGTGAAATCAACTGCACAAAGTTAAGTTCATAACTTTTTATTGTGAAATCAACTGCACAAAGTTAAGTCTGTTTAGTATTTTTCAGTAATGCAGTTATTTTGGGAAAATGTGAATAATTGCAGGCTGATTGAAGGTGTGCTCAAAATTTTCTGCTTGCGCTTCTAACATTTTCTGTCAGGGGCTACAGTGCTCCAAATCACCAAAAAGTTAGCCTTGAATGACTAGACTTGATATTTTCATTGCTGGCTTATTTTAAGGAAAGTGTAGTTCACGAGAGAGAACAACCAACCTAAGTGCACCTTCAAGAGACCAACATTCCTGGTCCTCAGCACAGTTTTTGCCAGGTAGGCAGATAAATGTTGGATATGCTAATGGTATTGCTAATAGAACAGTATTTTACTATATTTTTTCATCTTAAATCTCATATTTCCCCTCTTCTCAATGACATACATAAACCAAATAATAAAAATTAGCTCATAAAACCAAAAAGAATAGCTTTTTTCCTGTGTTTTATGAAATATGTAGGCTTCCATGGACAGGTGTTGTAAATTAGCAGTTTTGCTATAACACTAAAAATAAAGTATCTGGTGCGTCCAATGCTGTTGTTATGTCCATATTAAATAAATAAATAAATGAAAAAAATAAATGAATTAACCTCAAACATATTTTTATTTAACTTTATGTATGCAAAGCAGAGGGAAAAAATGAAAATTAATATATTACACAATTAAAAAGAGGGAGTACACAAAAGCAGTTCACAAACACATGACTACAAATAGGCCTAATACAGACAAACACCCAGGAGGCAAATTGTTAAAGCCAACTTAGAAGGCCAGATATCCTTATAATGCCAAGCTATCATAAAATGTCATTTTTAATTCATTAATAGGGAATTTTCCAATCATTAATAGTAAATAAATAAAGTTTTTAAGACGATTATTATGTGCTATTTATTTGGAGGGGGTGCCCTTTTTCAGTTTCATCACATGCCCCTCAAAAGGTCTGTGCAAGGGCCTGGAACTGAGCCCTGCTGAAGGTAAAAAGTATTGCTTGGTGCTGGTGGACATGTATTCGAAATGGATCAAGGCCATGCCCACCAGCAAGGCAGACAGTGGGGGGTAGCGAAAATGTTCCTACAAACAATCCTGCCCAGATGGGACATCCCACAGAAAATCAATGGTTTATCAGGTTTATCATTTAAATAACTGATAATATTACTTTAACATACAGACATCTATTCAGCCTGCTGTTCTGTCTCCTATTGTTTAGTTGAATAACTTGCCTTTCCAGGTTAAATGTCTATTCTTCGGCTTGGATTTGTGAAATAATTTCTAAATAAACGCGACGTACAGTCCACTATGACTTATATGTTATTTAGTCATAATGATGCATTTTTGAATGATGCAGCATGTACTCCAGTGTGGCTTATAGTCTGAAAAGTACGGTAAACACTCAGGCCTGTCAATTATCATTGTGAGCGTACACTCTCAGAAATAAAGGTACAAAAGTTGTCAATGGGACAGTACCCTTTCAAAAAGGTACACCTTTGTACCCAAAGAGTGCATATTAGTACTTAGAACTGCCAAAATGTACCTTTAAAGGTACATATTTGTACCTAAATGGTACATATTAGGACCTTTTTTTAAAGGGTACTGCCCCAGTGACAGCTTCGTACCTTTATTTTTGACAGTGTATATGAGGCACCCTCTAGGCCTCTGCTTCCAGCTGCAATTCTTGCCGCTCGAGCCCCGGCCTCAGGTTCGCTCTATCTGAAGGTTTAGTTTAGAGGTCCAAACAGGTCCAAAAATACTTGAAGAGACCCGTAAATGTGCTACACTGAACTGACCTGAACCCATCTATTATTTTGAAAGTTGGACCCGGTCCCATGCAGAACCAAGAAATGTCAAAAATGTACTACATGGAAATGACGCGGACCTATCTATTATTTGAAAGCTAGACCCGAACCCGTCCGGTAAGACACAGACCCGACTGGACCCAATCCGCAAAAATTCTTTAATTACATGTTATTAATGAATAATAAACAAGTTGCGAAAATTCTACTTTTTGTCTTACCCATATCGCCTTCTACCTTATACCTGACTGTGATGCAAAATCCTCCTTGCCAAGAAAGTTCCATCCATGTTATTCCTCTCTTGCCGATTGAAATGCTTAATCCACTCATTATTCTCAAAAGTCCACTTGCAGTCACGGTGATGGTTGACGCAGTTTTGCATTTTTTGTTTCTCGAATCAACTTGCATAATAATTTAGACTGTTTGCCCATTTGGATTATAATAACGATTGCTCGTCCAGGGCCACGGCTGCTGACGTTAGCTTTACTTCTGTGCTATAGACCATTTCAAAAGATGTAAACAACACTGGTCCAGAAGCACTTCCTGTTTCCGTTTTTTAACACTAGATAAACGTTGGGATAAAATAAACCAACAGAACATATATATCTGAATTAACTGAAGTTAAACAAACATCTTAAAGATAATAATATATGTAAAATAAAAAAATAACTGTCACAAACTGTAACAGGAAGTGTTTCTGGACCAGTGTTGTTTACATCATTTGAACTGGTCTATTATCTCGGTGCTCTTAGAGCAGAGTCTGTGCGAAAACGTTTTTCAAAACAACACTCATACAGCGCTGTTTGTTCTCCGAGTCCGATCGACTCAGGTAGTACCCACAATGTTAAACAGACCCGGGACCCAAAGTAATAGATTGGGACCCGACCCAGACCCAGCTGATATTTTTTTTAATATATAGATCTGAACCCGTACCTAGGAGTTCAGAGCTCCCTTCGAGGACTACGAGTCAAGTTTGTTTACCATAGTCATTAAGACTGAATGCGCAGGCGAACTAGTGAATTGACAGCACAATTGAGTTTCAATTTTAACCCACCACAATTATTGTGATCAGTGTTTGCATTTCATCAGCTTATTTGCATTTTCCAAAAACGGCACATTTTTGTTCACACCTTCAAAGTGGCAAATGTAATGTGCTGTAATAAATTTTTTATGAGGTATTTTGAGCTAAAACTTCACATATACACTCTGGGGACCAGGGTTCTAAATTAACACCTGCCAACCTGCCAAATGCGGGTTAAAATTCATTTTGGCGGGTGTTCATTAAAACTTACTAGCCAGTTTGGCCGGTGATGCATGAGGCATTGCATGCATGATACATAATGCTCTGTTCTCTGTCATTTATCCCAGTACTTCCTACATTTCCCATCATGAACATTGTGGCGTAATGCTACGTGATGATGTTTTATTTGCCCATTGGCTGCACGCAGTTTGCAGTGAAACACGCACGAGACACCATGGTAACGAATGGAGCGCGTCCACCAGAAACACAAGGAAGAAGGAGAACAAACGGAGCAGTTTTAGCAGTTAACTTGTGTATTCCTTTACAAAGATAATAGCAAAAACGGATCTATATGCAATGTAGTTATCCAATTTACATTTGTAAAAGCGACGGACCAGTCGCACTTACTGTATGTGTTTAACACACCAATTCATGTCCGTGTGCGTCTTTGCGTTCATCCGCGCACAACCGCATTCAAAAGTCCAGGTGACGCTACGCGATTGAGTTAGCTTATGAAAACATAACGAAACTAAAAAGTAAGTTTCTAAATAATAATCATAATCTTATTTTGACTCTATAATATTGGCTTATGTGAGGTAAGATAAGAGAGGTTAAGACAAACTACATCCTCACCCTGTCAGGTCTCAAACATCAAAAGGGAAAAATCTCAGGAAAACCTCTGTCAAGTCTATAGGATTGCATTGTTGCAGAGAAAATCCACAGATGTATGTGCTATACTGTTCTGTATTTTTCCAGATATGAAATAAATATTTAGTTTACTAATATTTAACTCTAGGACACTACATAAAAAGTTAGCAGTAACTATGACTGAGATTATTTTAGTATAGCAGTCATAAAAGGAGTGGTTTCTAAAAATATTGTAAACATAAAGATAAGTTATTAATCATTGCTATCATTGTATAATGTAGAAAATATTTCTCTGCTGTCATTATTTCCAAACATGTCATGCCATTTATGCCTCTAAAGATGTTAATAATGTTAGGTATGATGAAGATCATACTTAAATATTTTTAAAAACATATTTATCTTTCGCATTACCTGTTGCACTGTAGAATAGCGGGCTAAGAAAAGGACATTGTATAGAAGTGTTGCACACTTCTTGCACACAGGAGGCTTTCAAAAAAAAGGCAGCAAAAAAATGGGGAGCCTGTGCTGCAGTAGAGTTTTATGTCTAGCAACGCCCCTGCTAAAAGAGGAAATTTTAAAGATTAAATTAAACGCAGAGGTGGTTGGGACAGACTTCGGAGGCCAAAAAGAGGAATGACGCATGGGATGAGGATATCAACAGAGAAACAAAGAAAGCTTGTGTTTGCTCACAAAAATGTCATGTTTTGTCAGGATAGTCGCATGTAGGCTACTCGAAAGAAAAAACTAAACAAACAATTTAGAGAGCCTAACGTTAATTAAAACTGCCAAGACAGGTCGTATTGGAGAGAGCCTTGCTGGGAGAACCCCCATTTCATGTTTGTTGTTCATGCCAACAATGTTAATAAAATTATCAAATGCATTCAGTGGCACTTATAATTTCTCCTATTTTTCCCAGAAAAAATTTGGCTAGTGGAAATTCTGATTGGCTGGTAACTTTAAAAAAGTACCAGCCACATTGGCTGGTGATCAAAAAAGTTCATTTAGAACCCTGCTGGGGACACCAAATATTTATTTTAAAAATCTTATAATATGACCTATTTAAAAATAACCTGATTGCTGCTCATCAATTGCTGATTTATTATCCACTATAACATTCATCAGCAATTAAAGCAGAGATCTCAAAAGATATATTAAAAGAAAAAGCTTGATCTTACCTATTGTGCAGGGTTTGTGAGTTCCAGACGAAAAAGTCCATTCTGGCCAATTAAGCTCAAAACCCTATTAAGCAAAACAAGACACATAAGGTAAACAGACAGACTCAAATGATAGTTTTAAATGTAAAAGCTCTGAAATCATTCCCAGTGCACCCAATGTCTCATTATAATAAACACATTACCAGAAATTCCACTTACATCACTTGAATCATCCATAGGTAACTCTCGTATCACTGTGACTGGCCCTGTTTAAAAAGAACAGGTTAGAGTTCAGTTGGGTTATGAGATCAATATGAAACTGTTCATATGCTGATTGAGCTGAAACAGTTTAGCTTTATATTGCAACAGAGACCTCAAAATCTGAAGTCCTAAAGTTCTTGAGCTCTCCCCCTCCTTCCATGTGTGCACGTGCACGAGGTAAAGCTCATCTTCGCTTGTTTCTGAATTTAGACCGTTGCATTAAGCGGTCATCTCTGCATAAGTTACAAAGTTTCAAAAGTAAAAGATGTAAAGCACTCACGTTTTAAATCAATTCATTTTCTGTCATTCTAAAGACTGAGAGAAATAATAAAGCACCTAGCAAGATGTGGGTTTTATTAAGCAGTCAGTCACATTTGTGTTTGTATTTATGTACCGTTATTATGGCAATGGGCGTTTCGTTTTCTGAAACACAATGTACTGTATGCAGAAAGACCATTGATAACAAACTAAGACAGCTGATCAGAACAGTAGACTGAATCTTTGAACTGCTTAGAATGAACCGTCTCAACATCCTGAGAAATTAGGTAAATTGTAAATTTATATTTTGAGAAAATACCTCAAATTTTTTTTTTACCTTGAATGCATTTAAACCTGTTGTAGGGGACCCCAAGACAATATTAGGCAACTTTAAAATTCAATCTGAGGGACACTTTATGATGTCCGGGAAAACCGCCCCACAGTCCCCTCTATTTGTTGATGGTTTTGTGTCATTAAGTGTTGCTATCCCTGCAGCACTGGGGAGCAATTAGGGTTAAGGTGCCTTGCTCACAGCACCACAGTCCCAACCTGACAGCCGTGAGACTCAAACCAGCAACTCTCTGGGTACAAGCCCGACTCTCTAACCACTAGGCTACTAAACTCCTTATAGCAGGGGTCTTCAACGTTTTTTGGGTCGGGGACCCCTTAGATGAAAGAGGCATGGAGCGGGGACCCTCTGATACTAAATGTGTAAAACTGATATTTAAGTAATCAGTAAGGTACGAGAGGCTGCTTTTTCGTATTAGGCACAAAGCAAAGTGGACTAAAGTACAACTATTGACCAATCAGAATCAAGGACTGGAACTGTTTTATAAATAGAAACAAACCATATTGTCACACAGCCATACTATATTAGGAAAGTACATTGACACTATTATGCTGTTGTTGTACATGCATAAATTTTTTGTTAAAGTAGATTTAGTTTTTATATGAATATAATAAAAATAATATGAATATAATAATAATAATAATAATAATATATTATTTTAAGGTATTTGCAGTGTAATAGATTTTCATTTTACTGTGAATTTACCTGAACCTGGGCTTTTTAGTTTATAAAGATGACTGACCATGGTGAATGGCACAAAGACTCTCTATTTTGGTGGGGGTAGAGGTTGTGCTACTTTATAATTCAGAGGTTTGTTCCCTTTCTCGTGTATCGTCATTGTCACGAGTTTGAGTAACGCAGGTTTATTTTCTGCATAGCTTCATACGGACTACCGGCACATCCGGAAACTTGAGTGTAAATTTCGTCACTGCCCCTTTTTGGGGGATAAAAAAGCAGACCTTCCATTGACTTCCATTCAAAATAGCGGAACAATGCAACAATTTTACACAGCCGGCAGGCATAAATAACTTATGAAATCACTCAGATTAAACATGTTGAGTATTTATCTGTCCATCCTGCCTGCCATAGAGCCCGAAAGATACATTAACACATTTAATTTGGTCAATATAAAAACATGTCCCTTTCATTCTCACAGCGTCAAATTTGTGTAACAACGCCATCCAGTGAATGCTGGAAATATCGCTAAGGCAGTTAGTTGTATGACTCGACGTAAAAGTGCACTCATTACTCTTAATATAAAGACATAATAAATAAATATGAAGTAACTTTCAAATACGAAGTAAAATCATTCACTTGCTTCCCTGTTGACTCGATGAGGTACGAGTAAATGTCCGGGTAAGACACCTCTGGCCAATAGGGAGCGTTGTTACACAAATTTGATGCTGGGAGAATGAAAGAGACATGTTTTTATATTGACCAAATTAAATATGTTAATGTATCTTTCGCGCTCTATGGCAGGCAGGGTGGACAGATAATGTTTAATATGAGTGATTTCATAAGTTATTTACGCCTGCCGCATGTGTACGAAGGTTGCTTTGTTTCGCTATTTTGAATGGAAGTCAATGGAAGATCTAGTCTGATTTCCCCCAAAAGTGGGCGTGAACCTGTTCAGAGACATTCTATGACGTTGTGCCGGTTGTGCGTATATCAGACTCAGAAAACATGCATTGAGTCGGCGCGCATCTCTTTGGGGCAACTATTTGAAAGGCGGATTTCAACATGAATCTTGCACAAAGCACCATCACGGTGCGCGTTTCATACATTTTTAAATGCGAGCGATAGTTTTGTCAAAGTTTATAATGCAGACGCGGTGTGGTGTCATTTGCCTGTTGAGTTAGCGCTTTAAATCTGAACCGCGTGAAACAGCTGTCCAAGTTCAGAAATATGAGACAATGTTGCACTGACTCTAAAATAACATTCTGAAAGAAAGACACACATGCCTATAAGATTTACCTGTTTTATGATGCCTTTTCTGTTGCAACTGCTGCTTCCTGAGTGTACATTTATAATCTTCAGATATTTTATTTTGGTCCGCTTGCTAAACTGAACGCGCGCCTTCGCGGCCACGCACGTGCACAACTTAAAGGGGACATGGAACGTTTTTTGTACATATATTTTACATTTTTAGCAAAAAATAGCTTGTGGTCAAACATCATTTGGCGGACCACCTGCAGTTCCGTCGCGGACCCCCGGTTGAAGACCCATGCCTTATAGCATTCTGTGCAGGTCTTAAGTTGATGATTTACTATTCATTATAACATATACCAGTAATCAAAGAGATCTCATATTTAAAAGAAAGCATAAGAGACAACCATACCTGGGCCCTGAGCTCTGACCACTGGGATTATCCAATGCGAGGCAGATTCTTGCCACTTCTTCGTAGTTTTCGAAGACTGTATGGAAGATCAAAAAAGAGAAAGTGCACAGACAGACTCAAATGACAGCTGATTAAGATAAAAGGGCTTTTCACACTGCACTTAACCCTGGGTATCTTCGTTCTTAACCCTGCAGAGGGTTTCACACTTGTAATTTAGAAGCGGAATTATTCATGAAATTAAACCAGGGTTTTGAAACCCAGGGTTGCTTGATAATTACAGACAGGTGTGTTGGAGCTGGAAATGCAGATTATGAATCCCCAGGGTTATCTCTTAACCCCTGGTTAAGTATGAACAGTGTGAAAAGTGAAAAAGATAACCCAGGATCCGTTAACCCGAAGTTTAGAATAACCCAGGATTAACTTTTCCACTGTAAAAAGCCCTTAATATTATTCCCAGTGCACAAACTCATGTAATGAGAAATTCGTTATCACTTACATAACCCTTCGGCTCTGCTATATTCTCTATGTCTGGCCCTGTTTGACAAATAGAGATCAGCTGATTCGAGTGAGAACAATATGAATTTTTTTTGATGCAGAATAAACAGTTTAGTGTTCTGTGTTTTTTATTCTAGTATGGATGCACCGAAGAAGAAAATTATTGTCCGAAGCCAAACCAAATAAATAAATGATAAATGAAACTTGTAGTGCTGTATGTTTTCATTTCTTTCTCTAACCCTTTCACCGGCATTGACAAGTTAAATTGATTCGCCAATTAAGAGAAAACGCTTCCCTGCAAATGACAAGTTTTTCCGGCAATCTATAATAGCGTTATTATCCACCTGATGGCGCTCTTACCCAACTTATGCAACCAGGAAGCAACCCCTTCCCCCAAACAGTTCAGATGCAGTGCGGGTTTTGATCACCGCTCTAAATAGGATTTCTATCAGAAGGCTTTCAAAATAAAGCGCAATTATCTCAGATTTTTGCCTAAAATTTTTTATTTTTAAGGAACCTACCCATATTTGAGGGGTGATAAGAAGAGAGCAAATGAAGGTAGGATAAAACTTTGTTTTTTTTTTACTTTTGTGAAAATCATAAACAATGCTGGCGCTGGCAACTTTTTAAAAACCGCTGGTGGAGAAAGAGTTAAAATGCTTTCATCAACATGTTTGATGCATGTGCGCACCTCTCACTCTGCGCTGGTTGCTATTTGATGGAGTCATCAAAGACCTCATTGTTCGTAAAATTTGTTTTTGATATATTTTCGGCCGAATAATTTCGGTTGCCAAACATTCCGTGCATCCCTAGATTCTAGAGCTCATAACCTGAAGTCTTCTTTAGTGCAGACACATCCACAGTGAAGGATGTGTTTTTGGGGCAATTCGCTCTAAATCTATAATTTATGAAGCACTACTAAGAAAGTAGAGCGTGCGTTTAGGTCAGTTTAAGGTGCAAACTTGAAAATTATATTCAATACACATATTTTAATGATATTTTAGGGGGGGACAACCCTTAAATCCCCCGGGATTTCCGCCTATGCTCAGATCTATCATTTGCTGCACTCAGAA
This sequence comes from Misgurnus anguillicaudatus, assembly GCF_027580225.2. Lineage (NCBI taxonomy): Eukaryota > Metazoa > Chordata > Actinopteri > Cypriniformes > Cobitidae > Misgurnus > Misgurnus anguillicaudatus. The sequence goes on along the minus strand of NC_073338.2, from coordinate 43,358,954 downwards.
TCCTGTGGATGGGTTAAAAAAAGACCTGGGGTCCAAAAACGCAGCGCCGCGTTTTGACACAATTTTTCCTGTGAAATCCACATAATCATACACATACATGTAATACATCATTCGAAACTGTGAAGTGTCTACTTTAATGTGAGTGCCTACACTGTAAACCCGAATAAGTTGGGAAATTTTAAAAAAAAATTGAGTTTCTGGTTTTCATTTATGTTAATTGGACCTAACTGAAAGTACTAAGTAAGTTAACACAAACATTTTAATTACTACACAGTTATATTTTGAGTTCTTGCATATCAAACATTTTAATTACTACAGTTATATTTTGAGCTCTTGCAACTCAAACATTTAATTTACTAAACTTGTGTATTTTGAGTGCTTGCAAATCAAATGTGTCATTTACTATACTTTTCTATTTGAGTTCTTGCTAAGCAAATTATTTATTTTCTATATCAAGTTAAATCAACTTCTAAAATCTTTATCAAAATGCTTCAGCAATTTCACAGAAACACATGACATGTGTAATAAAATTTTGGCAATTTATTTCACAAAAGGATTGCTCCACAGCACATTTCATACATTTAAACTAGCATGAGAGAGTTGCATTAAACATCTCTCTTAAATTTACAAATGTGATACAATCTGCAGTGAAAAATTAAAGTCTGTTTAGCAACCCACATAAGTAAAGTTACCCTTTTAATGGGTTCAAGGTAACATAACTGTTTAACAGCATTTCATATTTTTCAGTCAAAAATTAAATTCTCTTAGCAACACAACATACCTTTTAACAGGCTCAAACTGTTTAACAGCATTTTATAAAATGAGAAATGAGCAAGGAATGGTTTTACAGCCAACTTCATATTAACACCACACAGTTGCATTAAACATGACAATTTCTTAAACTGAACCGGTTTGTTAATACAACAACTTGTCAATAAGAACTAAGTAGATACAAGTAAAAAAATCAAAGTAACATCAGTTAGATAACATTTAAGTAACTCTTTTTGTCTTTTGTGTGTGCTGAGGTAGTACAAGTTATGCTTCACAATAACTCGTTCTTTAATGTTTGCAGGCGAGGAGACAGTTTCCCACCTTCCATGCCAAGCAAAAGTTTTTTTGCACAAATACAAATGTTCTTGCAAGTCCTTTAGGAATATGTATGTGAAAAGCATACAGGAATCCAAACAGGACAAGAAAGGCCTCTGGAAGTTGGTTGTGGGTGGTGACCAATTCGTCCTCAAGAACAACAGAGACATTCACTGGGTTACTATGCATTTGGGCATTAGAGCTGTAATGCACAACCGTATATTGCCCCAGTGGCTCTTTCTCAATGTGCACTGCAGAATCTTCAAGCTAAAAAAATCAGGAACAAAAAAGATTAAGAACATGAAAATGATGCTACCAGAATTTAGTACATCACTTATAAGGAATTATCCGTTACATGGCTTCTACACAGGTGTCTTTTGAATTCACCGAATGTGTGAAAGATTGAGGGGCAATCATGATACATACATGGAAGTGGACTTATTTTTGAGCAGTGTCTATGTTCTAGTCTGTGGTGTCTGAGGAGGTGGAGTCTTGAACGATGAATCTTTTTACACCCTGCACTCCCAGTCTATCATCCTATTTGAAATCTGAAAAGAAACATTTATACGGTTAAACATTATGATTCAAACAGTAATAGCAAGCAGGACCTAAAAATAAACATGTAGCAAACGCAACAATTCTCTCTCATTAAAACACATACATTGACAAATGCAATATAATGCATATTAATAGTATACATATGTGTCTCATTTACATCTCATTGCGTGATATTCAGTTAATCACTTAAACAGCCATGTGCACAACGATTCACATTAACCACTGTTTATTACTTTTAGACCAGTCACTTAACACATCGACTAATAGTATAAACACAAACTAAAAATCCTGATCAATACATATAAAACTTGCATTGCCATAACCTTAATATACACATCATTAGAAATAATCATTTAGACCACAACCATTACGCTCAAGTTATCGTCACATTGAGGGGGGGGATTCACGTGCGCCACGCGTGACCTACTTTTCATTTAACAGTGTTTAGCTACTTTTAACTAATAAAGTGCATAAAACAAACTCATAATAATTCCCACAACAGTCACTGAAGCATTAAAGCAATAAATAATAGGTTTTCTAGGGGTTTTACCTTCAATAAGGGAACAGGTATTAGAGACAAACAAACACGCTGAGTTTCCCTCGATCAGTGTATTGTTCTATGATACTAAAGGAACGCTACTTGACCCTAGTCACCTGTCCTACTGGAATCTTACAGTACTGCAGTCACTAAATTCCCTAGCCAAATATGGCATTACTCATAAAAGACAGCAACAATGTGACAACGCATCTAAAAATATTATATCTACATCACATCTAACTGTTAAACACAATTATGTACACGAAAAGTAAACATAATGGCCTTTAGAATTGATACACTGAGTTTAAAGGTGATACTTACAGCACCCCATGAAGCGACCGATCCGTCATCTTGAGGAGAAGAACTCAATGTGAGCAGCTTACGTGAACACGGATGACGTCAGACGCAAAATCTCTAAACTGAGGGATTTTAAGTTGGAGTACATTAAAGAGACAGTAAGTGCAAATTAAAAAACAACATGTATTCATCAAACTTAAAAAGTTTAATTTTTACAAACTCATAAATATCTGAAAGTTCTAAATACTCAACAAGGTTAATTAATTTGAACTAATTGTAATGATTTAAGTTAACAGTACTAAATACAATTAATTACTTAGAGCATTCGGGTTTACAGTGTAACAACAAAACCATGTGCTTTTGGCAAATAAAGAAAATAAACAGGGAGTGCATTCACACACTGTGGCACGTGCAGGTACTGTGATTGACAGGCAGATTTTACACAGCCCTGTGCTGAGTGGACCAAATGAACCGGCCTGCGCTGATTGGACCAAATGAACCAGAGCGGTGGATTTTTGCAAAACAAATAACAGGCTCTAGGTGGCGCTAGAAGCGCGGGTTTTTCTTAAACAGTCTAATTTATGTTGTTCTATCGGAGCATAGTGTTGGTTTCAGTGAATATGATTAAAAGATATGATCGAAATAGTTGCCGACCGCAACTTTAACTGAGCGTGAGCAGCGCAGCAAAAATAGAGCCGACACCGAAACAATCGCAGAACTGCTGCTTCAGCGAAGCTTCTGCCACGCGAGCATGCACAGCTCACGCGTGCCGTGTGCATGCTTTAAAGCTCACGTAACACACGCTGTTTCTGCATTTCTGATGTTAATCTGGAGTACCTATAGAGTAGTATGACATCCATTATATCTCCGAAGTATGGCGTCATTTCTGTGCCAAAAAGAATCGAGCGCATCACTGATACCCGCGCGCGTGCAAAAGTGTTATCGCGAGAGCATAACAGATCTGCAAGCGAGGAAACAAAAGATTGCGAGCTCCTTTTAAACCCTTGCGCGCGCATGCCATCTCATATTCTCGCAATTCAAGCCCTCACGCGCAGAGATTAGTGATGGCCGTTTTCGAAGCACTGCTTCATGAGGCTTCGAAACATTTACGAATCTTTTGTTTCGAATCAGTGGTTCCGAGCTTGTTTCAAACTGGCCCAAGTCACGGGATTTTAGCAAACGAGGCTTCATTACGTCATAACTGTTTCGAAACGTTTCGAAAATCCGATGGTTCACCACTAGGGGGAGTTGATCACATGACCAGTGTCTAATATGTTTAGATGAACTCGGGTCAGTTTTATTATGAAAGTTCATAAAACATTTATCCTTCTGACTAATAACACTGCCATGTTGTCTACTTTTTGTTTATAGACAGATTTAATGACAAAAATATGCATAATTAAAAGGGTAGTTAGTTTTATTCATTTGTTTGCCCTAAATAAAACTAAAAACACATAATACACTTTTATCTGTGTCTTAATTAAGTTAAATAATTTTTTGTAACATATTTTAATAAAAATCTTGCTATTATTTTGTAAAAAAAGTGTATAATGTTTGGACACATCTGCTTTTACACTATTTTGACCAGCAGGGGTCGCCAGCGTGTGTGGGTTTCGAACTGCTTCGAAAAACTGAATCAATTTTCAAAGCAATTGGTTCAATTGATTCGAAGTTTCGAAAAGCTTCGTTTCTCCCATCACTAGCGGAGATCTGTCTTACAGCACGCGCAAAATCATCCCCACACTCTCGCGCTTCATCCTCTCTCACCTGCTACTTTTTGCTTGCGCTAATACAATTCTTTTTGGCAGTCGAGGGGCGGGGCTTATTTCTTTACATGTAATCTCAAATGTCATTGGTTACTACACTATTCTTAAAACCGGTACAAATAGTACAATTTCAATATATTAAATATAATGCAAATAGATTAAAATAGATTAGATTCGAAATGCATTTAATATATTTGAAGTTGTTTCAATATAATACATTTAATATGCATTTAGTATAGTAGCATTTAAATATATTAAGTATGTCCCAAAAAATACTATTTAAATATATTTCTTTTTCACCTGGGTAGTAAGTAATAGTAAATATATTTATAAAGTTGTTAAAACAATACACAATAAAGTAGGCTAAAACTACCTGAAAAGACAGTACAGCTTTTAATGTAGGTTTGTCATAAAATGTACTGTTGATTTAATGTAAGAAATTATCTGTTGCTATTTTCTTGTCTGATTTGTCTATGAGATTCATTAATGTTAGATTTCTCTCTAAATGACAGCTAAGAGTAAAGTTATATGAGTTCTTCTTACGTTATAATAACAGTAGACCGTTTCAGGAGGTACACATATTACATACAAAAATAAGTTATCAATGAAATAAATGAATTCACTAAATATATTTAATAAGCTCATTGTAATTAGTATCATATTGTAACGGGTGCTTTGAAGAAAGCGATGAAGAAAGTGAATCCATTTGCAAAAGGTGTTTATTTGAAAAATCCCAAAAAGGACCAGCAAACATATCCATAAAGGGTGATCCAAAATCGTAATCCAAAACAGGCACAAGGTCAAGGCAGGCAGAGTACAATCAAAATCCAAATATACAGGCACGGGTCAAACACAGGCAGATAAACAGGCAGAATACAGATAACAGAATATAGAAACAGAGTACAGGGAAACGGGTAGGTTGGGCTAAGCATTAATCAGCCAGGAACAGGTGAACAGGAAGTGACTTATATACAAAAACAAACAGGAAGTGTGAAGCGTGACGTGGCATGATGATTTTCAAAATAAAAGTCAGAACAGAGCAGGATATCAAAATACAAGTACAAATAACAAAAATACACAAAATACAGAAAAATACAAGACAAAACCTTACACATATTCATATAAATCATTATTATGGTTTCTATGGCTAGGACTTGCAGTTTCTTAAAGGAATTAAGTTGCTATTACACACACAAAAAAAACTAAAATAATAATAAACGATGAAAGGCGAGATTTGTATTATCACACTAATAGTTTTTACAGTGGATTGCTGAACATCGCGTGTTTTATTTCCACTTTGACTTCTCTTTCGTTGTCATTCTGTGTATCCGTGCTGTTGTCCAGTTGATTTTCACCACAAAATGGCAGCCGCTGATTACCACGACTGTCCAATCACAACCGGTTTTAAGAATAGTGTAGTAACCAATGACATTTGAGATTACATGTAAAGAAATAAGTCCCGCCCCTCGACTGCCAAAAAGAATTGTATTAGCGCAAGCGAAAAGAAGCAGGTGAGAGAGAATGCAGCGCGAGAGTGTATGGCGAGTGGATAGTGCCACGGATAACCAAGCAAAGGAGACAGTCGTGTACTTTTACGTGAGATAAGGATACGTCGCCTCTACTGACGCGTGAGACCAACGTCATGGATAAGTACGTCGCCGACGAAGACGCGTGACACCTACGTCGTGGACAACATTAATTCTAAATATGTGATATACATATTTGTTTTCCACATATTTAATAAATGTATGTAAACATACATGCATGTGATACTGATGCATTTTTAAAGCTGTGGCATATGGTTATGGTACTTTGTGGATGTATTTGTCAAAAATGACAAAGAAAACACTGCATTATTGTATTAAAAATGCTATATTATGAAGTCCTGTTAGTTTTGTGATCTAAAGACCCCCCCCCCCCAGGATCACCATCAGACAGGTTTTTGCTTTTATACAGCAAGTAAAATTTATCTGGTCAGATCATCTTTAAATATGTAAGTGAGTGTTCAAGAAGATTTGAAATGTATGATCATTATGGGGAATCAACAGCTATTTTAATTACTTTGAACAAAAATGACTGCATTAGTTTACCATCATCAGAGAACTGCCAACTAAGTCTGTGTATATTAACAAACAGTGAAAAGTTGATACTGATTATTATTAATAATCACAAATCAATTACATTATTATTTTTATTTTATTTTTTTATTTTATTTGTGCAGGGATTGGTAAAGTTAATAAATAAATAAATAACCTAATGTTATTTTGTGGTTGTTTTTATATCTTTTAGTATAGTGTTTGTTTAGCGAATTTACACATTATTATTATTATTATTATTAAATCGTGTTAATGTATTGCTTTATTAATAATTAATAGTCAAAAGAACATAGAATTTCCTCCACTGCCTATTGAATGCGCCACACCCAGTCCAGTAGGAGGCGCTAATGAACCTTTAGTTGCCAACCGCCACTCAGGCCAGAAGCGCAGAAGAACAAAATAACCGGGAAAATCTGACAGGACTGAGGCTGCGTCCGAAACCGCATACTGTATAGTAGGTACTGAATTAGATGAAGTACCTACTTACTTGGCATTAAAACAGTAGGTACTGTATAGTATGAATCCTGGTAGTATGAATGAGATTCGGACGTACTACATCCGCCATGTTGCTACATCACGTGACATACATCGTCATCACGTCATGTCATTTCAGCCATAGATCAGCGCGAAAACAGCCGCATGCCTCTTCTTCTTCGTTGGATAACTCCTCTCCCGGGGCATCATGGGATAGTTAAGTGTCCATCGTATGCACACTGCAAAATCTAACCGTAAGTAGTAGGTCATCCGAGTACTTTTTCGCATACTGTTTTTCGAATACTATGTATTCGGACATACTACTCGCCTCGCCTACTGCTTTTCGCGTACTATATAGCATGTAGTAGGCGGTTTCGGACGCAGCCTGAGAGAAGAGTATAACAGCACAGCGGGGTTTCAGAAGTAAGTTTAAAATATTTAATATATTTTGCACAAGTTTCTTGCTGTCTAGTTTGTTACAGCCTAATTAGTCATTACTGTTAGGGGAGGTTTGCAAGTTTTTGTCGTAGTAATCGTGTAGCTTGCGGTTTACTATGGTTTGATACTTAATTTTTCTTGGGTGTTTTTGTAAGTACGTCTTAATTAAATGTTATTGCACACAAAACTGTTCAGAATCTTTCAGATTATATTATTCTGGTTAACCTAATGAAGCATGTTCTTAAAGGAACAGTGATTAATAAGGCACTTACTTATGCAGTTAATTCATAATTTACAAAATACGATTTGTTTAAAAAAGGCAATACATTTATGTTGCCTAACAGTCACTTGAGAAATAATTCTAGAAAAATAACGTGTACAGACATTTTCACAGACATTGTTAATGTAACTGTTACATCTGCATGTAAATTATATAGATAAAAACAAGCATTCTGGCAACAGGTGGTGTGCTTTAGTTAATATATTTAAAAGGTTCATATCTAATGCATTTTGACATCCCTTATATTTATCTTTAAGAGTTATACTTTTATTTTAGTGAGAGGGTTATGTTTGTGTTTAAGCAGACATTGCAAGCAGGCCAAGCACTTATGCCTGAGATGGCTGGAGTCAATACTACCTCACCAAAATTACAACTAATGTTTGGCTCAAACCTTGCCTAATCGCAGTGTTTTTCCCTTTTATTATTTCTCTTTTTGTAGGCCCATCAGAGTGAATTTCTGAGTTCTTTCACATATGCTGTATGGTAAGAGTGAATTTCTGCCAGTTGATACCGGTGACAGGTGTTAATTAAGTTTATCTTTGTATTTTTTATTAAAGGTCAGCGAATGGATGGATTATCCAGTCACCGTACATAATGAAAGGTAAATGGCAATTAATTAAGTAATGTACTAAATGTATAACTGTAGTGTATTCAGTAGCTACTAATCACATTACCTCTATCACTCTCTCTAAAAGACTTGACTGAGTTAGAAGAAGCTGAGCGACTCTTCAGAGTGAAGATGTTATGGTAATGTAAATCTTACGATTTTATATTGTAGTTATATATAATATATCAGAGACAGCACGTCATTTTAACCCTGTTTTATGGTTAAAGGGGTTTTGCACCCTAAAGGCGCTTTTCCATTGCATAGTACCCTACAGGTAAAGTCGAGTCAGCTTACTTTACTTTGGCTTGGTTAGCATTTCCATTGAGTTTAGCAACACTTCAGAGTGGGAGGGATTATAGGGGTGTCAAATGTATATAGCACGACATTCGTTGCTTGACTTATCGAGACTGTTTTCTAAGATGGCTCCTGTCTGTATACGCGTAATGTACTGTCTTTATAAATCTTCTTATTAGGGCTGTCACTTTTGAGAAAAATCAAGCACACACATCCTGCGCTTGAGCGTGTTTCTGAAAAGTAATTGTCACTGACAACAAGCACATATATAACCTATGTATGCGCGCGTGCATATACATTAACCCTGCGCGTGCTGTTTGCTTGACCGTTTTTAATGATAGAGCACACAAACCATTGATATTTGAGAAATAAAACTTACAGCTGAGTTAAGTAGATCTTACTTCACTCGTCTATGTGACATGTGACAGTCAGCACGTGATCATTTTAAATCCGTTTACAAGACAAATGCTGTTGTTGTTTAATATAAAGTTTACATTGCGTTGTAAAAATGATGAAATTATCTTCATACATGCTAATTTCATAATGTGAACGTATTAGCACAAGCTTTTTACTCTGCTATAATATTTAATATTAACAATAAAATGTCATTTTATATACAAACTATAATTCTATATTGACATGCACATGAGGTTCATGTTGGTCCAATTTGATTCCCTCTCTTGCGCACAGTTGCCGTCGTCGGTCCCACTCTCAGCCCCCTTCCTATTACGAGGTGTTACTTAAAAAAATGCGCTACACATGGTATTTTAAAAACCAGATGGTTTATTTATTGTTCGAATACGGATATTTCATGTCATGTTCGAATGCATATTCGAATATCGAATAAAAAGTGACAGCCCTAATTGGAGTTGGGCCGGATACATTCAAATGCATGTGCTTCTGTGTGTACAGATTTTTTTTATTTTAGCGCCTTTTTGCGGCGAAATTGTTTAAAATCACTTGAGTGTTTACATTGACAAACCTTTGAAACACGTGCAAATGATCAACTTTCACCCTATTTAAATTTGCATATTAATCCGCAAATCGCATGCGAGCTGAACTGTGGGTCGTGATCTGTATAGATCACTGACCAACTGCGATCCGTTACACCACTAATTATTATTAAAAATAAACAAACAAACATCTTGAGATACTTGATAGCCTACAATATTTACCTCTTATGATTGAGCATTAGAGACTTGGGCTTGAGTAGGCTACCTGCTGGTGGCAAGCTTCTCATTTCTCTGAGCCAACAATGACCGGAAGTGAACTTCACAGAGTCAAATTGCACAGAAATCTTGTCAAAGAACTAAAAAAATAACGTTATTAACTGGTTACCATTATTTTCAATTAACGGTTCTGTCCTGGAACATATATTTTTGGAAAGTTTCTGGTTTCGTTTCTTTTCCTTGCAAAACATCAAAAGTTTCTGGTTTTCGTTCCTTGAACCGGTTCAAAGCCTTGGTTTACATTGCGTTGTAAAAAAGATGATGAAATTCTTCATACATGCTAATTTCACAACAAAAATGTATTAAAGGGATATTCCACTTTTTTTTTGAAAATATGCTCATTTTCCAGCTCCCCTAGAGTTAAATATTAGATTCAATCCAATCCATTGAATCTGATCAGACCATTAGCATTGTGCTAAAAAATAACCAAAGAGTTTCAATATTTTTCCTATTTAAAACTTGACTCTTCTGTAATTACATTGTGTATTAAGACCGACGGAAATTAAAAGTTGCAATTTTCTAGGCAGATGTGGTTAGAACTATACTCTCATTCTGGCGTAGTGATCGGTGGCTTTGCTGCTGTGGCATGGCTGCAGCAGGCGTAGTGATATTGCCCACTGCCCGAAAATAGTCCCCTGCCATTGAAAGTAACCAAGGGGACTATTTTCGGGCAGTGTGTAATATCACTACGCCTGCTGCAGCCATGTTACATCAGCAAATTCACTGATTATTACGCCAGTTTGAGAGTATATTTTCTCGGTAAGAATCAAATGTTTAACTGAAAAGCTGAAAAATTAGCATATTTAAAAAAAGTGGAATGTCCCTTTAACACAAGCTTTTTATTCTGCTATAACACTATAAACAATAATATATGTAATTTTATATACAAACTATAATTCTATCTATCTGGTTCGTGTTGGTCCAATTTAATTCAGAGCACTTGTTTGGTTTGGTGTTTTCATTTTCATTGTAAGCCTTTAAAAAGTAATTATTTTAGATGCAATATTTACGGCTTAAATTCTCTTATATATTTTTTTAAATATTTAAAATCATTCCGCAGAATTATCCAAAAATTTTTCACAGAAAAAGCAAAAAAAAGTTTGCATACCGACTTACACTGTTCTCTTTGCTTTTTAATTTTAATGAAACACCGCTGACTAAAACATAAAGGATTTAAAATATTCAATACTGTCCCTTTTGTTAGTCGCCACCTGTACGCCTCTAGTGGACATTTAATCTAAAGCTGCAACGATTTGTACCCGGAGTAACTTATTTCAGGGTATGCAGAAATTTAGGCATAGGCATGTATCACGAGTGAGCCTGGGTTGCTCTAAAGCCTATGTTATAGTTGTGCGTAAGGTCTACACCGTAGCCATGCTGTAGGTTATCTGTAGCCTGATGTGCACCTCACCAAAATGTTAACAGCGCGTCAGTTCTACGCGGACCGCAAGCACTGTGATTGATCCACTACAACCCCTCCTGTCAGATATAAAAAACATGTGTCGTAGGCATTTCCGTTTGCGAAAAAAGATTGGCCAAGTTGAGGAGTGTTTGAACTCAAACTGCACCAAAAGTTGCCTATTTTTTTTCCATCACTGCTGGTCTTCTCAAAACATACACAACAAGCTGCTTCTTCTTTTTCGTTTGTGAGTTAACTGAGTAAGCTGCTTCTTTTGCGGTTGAGATGCTTCTGTGGTTTTAGCGAGGATACTGGCCACCAGGAATCTGTGCTTGTGTTTGCGCGTCGACGCAGATTTATATATGAAAACCAACTAGGGCTGGGACAACGCGCCGACGTAATCGACGACGTCGACGCAAAAAATAAGTTGACGCAAAATATGCGTGTCGATTCATCAGACCCAAAAAGGTGGCGCCGTAGAATAGTAGCAACGCGAGTGGCTTCAGTCCATGCCGGTTTCACACAGCAAGTGTGAGCAGTACGTGCGGGCGCGTGCTTTTTTCAGCGCCCATGTTAACAAGCATGCACCCTGCCGCATGAGCAGCGCGAGCTCGCAGCTCTGTAGCAATAGTGTTGCAATCGTTTCTGCGTGGGTTCTGCTGCGCTGCTCACGCTCAATTATGTGAAAGTGCTTTGTTTATGGTTTAAATGCTCGTGGATTGACGCGAAAAAGTGTCATTTTTACCATAAAATCATGAATGTGATGCCAAGTGTGTTTTAACAATCATGATTTTGAGCAATTTAACAGAAAGCAATGAAATATGTCACTGTTGCCAGAAGACTGCGCTTTCATTCACTCTCTGTCCAGCAGTAAATGAGTCCTAATCTATCTTAACAAACTTAAGAGAAAGAGATTTAATAATATATGTGCTTCTTAAGTCTATAATTGTGTTTATATCTGTCATTAAATGGACTAGAACAGCACGAAAACAATGTGGATTAAACAAATAAAAGTTATAAAAGTTACACTGACCATCAAAAGGCACATTAAAGGGGTTTTGCTCATAAATGCATGTAAAATAAAGTAATTTGAACTTGAGATTTTTATACTGTTACTAAACTGCACAGTATGAGCTGCAAACGCTTTATTGAATGCTACCTCTGACTAAGAATGCAGTATTTTGCAATTGTATAGTCTTTTTTATTTTGAAATTTTAAGAGCAATGAACATATATTGAAATGTTTACATTCAGATATGTAAATCAACATGTATAAATTGCTATTAGTTAATTAATGGGGAGATAATCGAGAATCGAATCGAAGTCGAATCGGACAGATAAAATGAATCGTTAGATTAATCGATGCATTGAAAAAAAGAATCGCTTGATTAATCGTTTAAAAAATAATCGTTTATCCCAGCCCTAAAACCAACACATAGCCTATGCTGAAGGACATACGCACAACTATAATTAGCCCTTAAGCATCACCTATTCTTTTAAGAAATGTTTCTTTAAAGGGATCATGACAAATATTTTGTTCTTTGAGGTCCACATTATTTTTGCCCAAAAATTTCCACACGTTTTCACAAAATAAGGAGATTGTAAAGAAATGCTAGTTTTTTTATGCTTGTTACTTAAATGTTACTTATTTTATGCAAAACTTTTTAGAGGCCTGCCAAAAGATCCACCCAAAAGTGCCAGTTAAGGTGTAAGAAGAGTGCATTGCAGACACCTTGAAGTACGTTCCTTATCGTGATTCAAGAGTGAGTCACCCCCCAGAATTATGACAGAATTATAAAAAAAGTTATATTTTTTTTTTAATAATAACACATTAGTTAAATCAAAGATGCAAAAATGCATAACAAAAATACAGTTTTATTTCAGTTTACAAAAACGAGATTACTGAAAGTGCATATTCGTTATTTTAAAAAGGAACAATGTTTTGTTTTTATTGTGAGTGTACACACTGTTGAATGTCTTAATCCTATCCATGTGACCAAAAATAAGTATTTAAGCAGTGGCGACCGGTGACTTCTCTTCTAAAATATGTGTTTGTTACGTTATGTGAACCATGTGCATCATGCGTTTTGTTAAAATAAGTGCCTCCTGCACACACGTCGAAACGCTTACTTAAAGGAATAGTCTACTCATTTTCAATATTAAAATATGTTGTTGCCTTGACTGGGAATTGTTGATGCATCCCTCTATCATCTGTGTGCGTGCACGTGGGCGCTGGGGCGCGCTGCGACGCTTCGGTGGCATTTGGCTTAGCCCCATTCATTCAATGGTACCATTTAGAGATAAAGTTAGAAGTGACCAAACACATCAACATTTTTCCTATTTAAGACGAGTAGTTATACAAGCAAGTTTGGTGGTACAAAATAAAATGTAGCGCTTTTCTAAGCGGATTTAAAAGAGGAACTATATTGTATGGCGTAATAACACTTATGGGAGTACTTCGACTCGGCGCAGTAACACCCTCCCTCTCCCATTATGAGAGGGAGAAGGGGAGCGGACTTTTCAGGCGAGTCGAAGTACTCCCAAAAGTGCTATTACGACATAAAATATAGTTCCTCTTTTAAATCCGCTTAGAAAAGCGCTACGTTTTATTTTGTACCACCAAACTTGCTCGTATAACTACTCGTCTTAAATAGGAAAAACGTTGATGTGTTTGGTCACTTGTAACTTTATCTCTAAATTGTACCATTGAATGAATGGGGCTAAGCTAAATGCTATCGAAGCGTCGCAGCGCGCTACAGTGCTTACGTGCACGCACACAGATGATAGAGGGATGTATCAACAATTCTTAGTTAAGGTAATAACATATTTTAATATTGAAAATGAGTAGACTATTCCTTTAACAATAACTCTGATTACACATGAGATTAAGTTTCTGACAAACAAAAGCGTCTCTCAGAGTCTGTGAATGCGTCGGAGCCTCACACAAAAATAATATCAGTTATAGTATTGACATTACAATTTAATTATTAAATGCTTCACAGTCACACATGTTTAACAATCAGTAGTGTGAGCTAGACCTGTTTGAGTCGTGACTCACTCGGATCTTTTACCCGGATCTTTAAATTAACTCATGAGTCGCGAGTCTCTAGTATCATTAACCCGGATCAGTTGAGTCCTACTACAATTCAATGTAAAACCATAAACAGCCCCACCACATACACAAACCTCTTTCAACATTAATAATGAGACTTCGCTCGCTCTACAGATCCACTCGTAACCGTCTGATCGCGCGAGAACTGACCCGAGATTCTCACTCAGAGCCAGAAACATTGCAAACTCGAGAGACCTGCTGATCCGCGAGAGCCGCAAACTGACCTGAGATTCTCACTCGGAGCCGGAAACAATACGGACTCAAGAGACCTGTGAATCCGCTCTGACTCGAGAATCTCTCAACTCGTAACCGGCTGATCCGCACAAACTGTCTCTCAAATCAGAGCCGGAAACACTGCAGATTCGCAGATCTGCCGCAAAGATTGCATACTCGATACAAATACATAATCAAAATGTAAGTACTCTGAAAAAGAGAGCACAAAACTCGAGTGTCTGTAGATCTCTCACGACTGTTTTAAACACAGCTAACTATCTCCACTCGAGACGAAACAAATGATTAGCTTGCGCGAATATCACTCTCTCTCGCGACCATGGCACCACCCGTTGCTATGGGATCTGCCCAGACATGAGCACACCCGATTGATTTGAACGTGCACGAGGCACTCTAGAAAGAGCACAACCATGGCAGAGAAAGTGCATTCAGAACTCTCAGAAAGTGAATTCAGAACTCACAGTACCTGCATATCCAGTCAGCGAAGGGAAACAAGGCAAAAAGGGAATAAACGAAGCAATCAAACAAGAGTAAATATCACGTGGCTTTTCCTCGAGTCGACGAAGCGACGTAGCGGTATTGTCTGTGGAGTGTAGTCCTCATCAGAGTCAACAATGCTTTCATCAAACTCTTCCATGCAAAACACTGGCTTAATAGTGAGTACTAGAAGGCATCCTATCTGTTTATATTCCTACTGATAAAGTTAGGTGTATTATTACATGTGATTGTGACTTGATGTTATTACATGCACCGCGCTCTTTCCTCTCCGCTCGTCTGAGGTAAATCCTTCTCCCAGCAGAGCGGTCGACGTCACGCGTTCATGTGTTTTGGGGGCGTGGCTTTAGAAGAAACCCAGAAGGGAGGGGGTGGAGTGAATGGAAAGGGTGAGCTGTGTTTGGAACAGTGGTGGGAGGTCTGCAGACACTCGATTTTTGTACTCTCTTTTTCAGAGTACTTACAGCCTGCTGTATTGATATATAAAGACAGTTTAAACAAATTTATAAAAACGTTTTTTTAGATAATTCCTGCCTATCCTGCCTTTAACAAAGATACTGGAACAGGAGCTAACTATAAAGCCTTGCTTGCATAATAAATTATAGATTAGCAAATTGTTTCATTGTAAAGATGAAAACATTTGCATTTGTGTTCACTGACAGATGTACGTTTCTCTTGTTTAAAGGAATTTCATTTTGGTTAGACGTTTATTTGTCATTTTTAATGAATGCCATAAAAATCTGTTTTAATTTGTAATTGTGTAAATGTAAAAAAATTATTACAGTTTTATAGCTACTTACATTTTATAAAATATATTGTTTCTGAATACCAGAAAACTTGAAAAGATTAGCTAATATTTTATAGTTTATAATAGCTGTTTTGATTTAAGATTTTATATTTGTCGTACTCATTGCACTGTATCTAATAAATTTTATTCTATTTACTTTACAGATGGGGCATGAAGACACAGGCCATGGACAGTGCTAGTTTTCAGCACTCACATCCCACACACACACAAATTTATAAAGTTCTCACTGATTCAATGTTTTTATTAAAGCTAGTTATGTTTTGCTGTCAATTTATATTTTATTGTCGTAAGTATTATGTTATTAAGTATTATGTTACATTTTATATCATTTTGATCTGTTAATGAGTTACGTTGCACCTGGAATGTTATCATTTAATAAAATTATGTTAAAAGAGAATGAAGGATCACTGCTAAGCTCAAAAACATTTTTTTATCTAAACTTTGGAATGTTCCAAATAAATGTTCTCAGAACGTTGTATTTTTAAAAAATAATGTTGGTAGCAAGAACGTTGTGGGAGCAATGTTAAGCAAACTGGACATTTTAACGTTCCAAATGAATGTTTGTAGAATGTTATATTTTTAATTAAATTTAGGTGGTAAGAACGTTGTAGGAACGTTATGCTAACCATAAAATAACGTTCTAGCAACGTTAAGCAAACTGGACATTTCAACGTTCTTAGAACGTTCCAAACAAACGTTTGTGGGACGTTATATTTTTAATGAAATTTAGGTGGTAAGAACGTTGTAGGAACGTTATGCTAACCATAAAATAACGTTCTAGCAACGTTAAGCAAACTGGACATTTCAACGTTCTTAGAACGTTCCAAGTGAACGTTTGTAGAACATTATATTTTAGTGAAATTTAGGTTGTAAGAACATTGTAGGAACGTTATGCTAACCATAAAATAACGTTCTAGCAACGTTAAGCAAACTGGACATTTTAACGTTTTTGGAACATTCCAAATAACGTTCCCACAACTAGGGCTGCACAATATATCGAAAATGTATCGCCATCGCGATAACTGTGTATGCGATATGCATATCGCAGGGAGCTGCGATAACTTGCATTTATTTTACGTGTCTATCATTTGTGTGTTGCATGCTTCATCGTCCAAATTATACAGATCAGAAGGTGGTTCCCGCACACTTACTTTACTTGGGCGACTCTCTCAAGTGTATATTAACAACTGCCCACGTATATTTAGCATCAAATTTTGTCTTTTTTTGTCCGTGATAATGACATTATGCGTGCGAGCACGTCGTGTCTTTTCTGATGAGTTCGCTGTGCGTTCGCGTGCTTTCTGTTTCTCGATGAATTAGGTGCGACGCAAAGCTCAGTGTCATTGAATCATTGTATCCTTCCATGTTCCTGAACTTGATCATAGTTGTATCCATTAGAGGTCTTCACGGAAGGACACGAGTCTATATTTTGAAAGGTCAGTTGGGTCCGAGTCGGTCCCGTTTTAATTACTTCAGGTACCGGGTCTGTTTAAACCCAAGTCGATCAGAGACGGCCGTGAAGAGTCTAATGCACTATAGCGCATGTGCAGTCTCAAGCGTGCCTCCGGTTTCTATGGCGATGAAAACTTACTCTTGTTTATATAAAGTCACGGCCACGCGCTGCACTTTCTTTCTCCCATGTTTATAGTATTATTATCAATGAACCGTCTTTTTATATCTAAAAGGTTTGCTACAAAGATGGTAGCAAATAACCAATGTTAATGCCAAGCCCATTGTACTGAACGAGCAGCTCAAACTGTCAAACAGTCATTATGTAAGCGGAATCTAAATACTTTATATAGAGTATACTTTTGAATCTAAAATAATGACGGATTAAGCTCTTTGCTACAGAGGAATAGAAAGAGAGGCACTTTTACTGCTTCTACACAAACCTATCAACTTTATAATCCATAGACCTGCATTGTCTATCATTAATATACTATACATTTTTTTGTATAAAGTTAGTCTTTCTACACCTTTCACAATGTTAATAAATCCATTTAAAGGGGGTCATATTCACAAGTTCATTCAGCTTTGTTCATGTCAAAGAGAAAGGAAAGAGAGTTTGGAGTGGTTGGATTTATGAAAATAATATAAATATTCAATAAATCAAAGTACTGCGTTATGGTCACACATTACTAGTTTTTTGTCACATGTATAGCATATTTTAATTACATCTTTAGAATATGCATTACCTCTTTATTTCATTACATACCTAAATGCTAAAATAAAAGCAAATAAAAAAAGAATTTCTCTAAGTAAAGCCGAAAGTATACTAGGGACGTCCGCGTACGCGCGCCGTCCGCATGACGTCATTTTCGTCATCAGGAGGGTCCGCGGCCGGCCACGCGGACCGTCCGCGTGCAGCCCAAAATTTGAGACCGCGCGGACAGTGCGCGTACAGTCCGCGTACAACAGCGCATGCGCGTGAAAATCTTTAAACAGGGCCCTCCACTATAAACAATTATACAAAGGAAATAGACAGCATTTGCACACATACTATCGTTTTTTTTTTCTTTAACTTTTACTTCTTCCAAGAACAGAAAGCTCTGGAGCATGTTTGTTTGATTCCTGTTCTTTGTTGTCTTGTTGTTTGTTCTAAACTGTGTTTGCAATGGTGGATCAGTTACTTTTCTTCACCTATCCTAATGTTTTAATGTACTGTAAATGTCTCCAAATCAGTGCTGCCCTGACAGCCTGTTAGACTAATAATTTGAATAAGAAATCATTTGTATTGCGTATAGTGTCGAACGCGGCCATCCGCGTGTAGCCGCGGGGACTATACTCGGAAAGCTGCGCGGACGCGTGCGCGCACGAGCCGGACGCGGACGCGGAAAAAAAGTATACCCGGGCCTTAAGACATATCGCAAGGCATATCGCCATCGCACCCACCAACAGAACTATCGCATATCGCATATTTTCTCATTATCGTGCAGCCCTACCCACAACCAAAACGGAACGTTAGGAAAACGTTCTCAGAACATAAATTTGTTAGCTGGGGCACTATCCACTCGCCATACTTTGATATAAATTTCGAACATGCGCCGTCGTCGCCGGTAAACGATTCCTTTCGCCCTGACGTCACCGCCGGTCTTATGTCTGCAGTCCCAATGAAATCCATTCAAAACTCCACACGGACTGGCGGCGACGGAAGGGTGGGCTGCTTATCCTTCTCCAGGTTAGGCTTTGAATTGGCAGCATCCACTCGTCATACAGAGTGTGGGGATGATTTTGCGCGTGCTGTAAGACACATCTAAGCGCGAGTGCTTAAATTACGAGCATATGAGATGACATGCGAGCGCGGGGGTTTGGAAGGAGCTCGCAATCTTTTGTTTCCTCGCGTGCAGATTTGTTGTGCTCGCGCAGTGGCACTTTTGCGCGCGCGCGGGTATCATGCGCTCGATTCTTTTTGGCACAGAAATGCCGTCATAGTAGTCTTTAACAGTGGCGGCTGGTGCAAAATTTGTTTTTGTTTTTTGGGAGGGGGTTGCTTACCTTCAGATAACTCAACATATAAAAACACTATTGCATATAAAAAATTTAAATGAAATTAAACTTGTCCACTTACCGTAAGGGTCCGTCATCGTGAAAGATCGACTTTATATTGCGATTTAAACGCTTCCAAAAATAGTACAACTATGGGGAAGTTTTCCTTATGTTTATACAGAAATTAAGCCACGCAAAAATCGACTTTTCTCATTTTTGTTTGTCCTCCTATGCAAAGCAAAAAGAACCCGATCGTGACAACTGAATCAGGAAGTTGTTGATCTCTACGTCTACTATCATGGCTGTGTCCGAAACACAACTCATTCACTGTTCCCTTCACTCCTACACACTCAATCACTGTAGCCTGCTTCACTAGTACAGTCCACGCGGCTACTAGGAAATACTGGCTGCGTTCAAATACCCACACTTGCCGCTGCGCCCCAAACCGCCAACTTCCATACTGTATATAGTAGGCGAAGTAGTGCTTTTTACATACTATATAGTATGGAAGTAGGCGGTTTGGGACGCAGCGGCAGTTTTTGCACTAGATCACTTACTTGACGTATTTCCTGTATTTTACCCAATTGTTCTAGTCGGCGTAAAGTTACCAAGCATGCGTGTAGAATTCACACGATGGAATGGAACACACTTAGCAACAGTAAAACATGTCAGTTCAAGTAGTGAACTGGCAGCATGCACCAAAAGGTATTCGTTTTTTATTTAGGCTACTTAAAATATATATTTTTAAGTCTTTGTTTTTATATAATGAACACATAAAAACTTCGAAATGAACATTTGCTGAACTTAAAGATTATTATCTTTACTTATCTGAAACTTTTAGAATTTTTTGCACTTGTAAAAAGCTCTTCATTTTGTACATGCAGCTTTAACAAAGTTGGTTGTTTGTTCAGTAGTCCCTGAATAAACACAGTTAATGCTGTTTCTAATTATCGGATAAAGACAGTTGCAGATGTTTTGCAAAAATACAACAATGAACACGTTTATACATGCACCCTCATAATGCGATTATAATGGGATTTTGGCAATACTGCGATTATACTTTACATCGTGTTAACACAATACTTTGATAAAAAAATGTTCATAATATTGGACATTTCTTGTAATAAAAACTTTTTTGCAATTGTTTATGTCACTGACTGAATATGTAATTCTTGCATTTACACAGCTGTACCAGCAGATGCCACCAACACGCTGCGTTTCTTTTAAACAGTGAAACTAGTTTGTGTAATCTCTTACCTTTTGGCGTAGTCACTGTGGCCGAAAAAAAGCATTATGTAGTGAATTTCACAACAACTGCATCAGCACTGGACACCTGAGGTAATTTTTTACATTTATGAATATAATATTTTGCCATTAAAATACACACATTTCCTATATATTCTATATTTTGTTTACAATGAGAAAAATAACAGAATATATCACACATATTTAAATCTATGATTAGGTTGGATTTTGAACCCAGAAACCTTGATAAATCAGACCAAAATTCTTTTACAAGGGGGCATTTGAAGAAAACATGATCAACTGATTCAGTTGCAAACTTACAAAAAGTACAATTCAAATTAGTGTTACTAAATTTAGATATAATCTCATTAGTGGGGTAGATGTTATGCAAAATTTTTAAATGTAATTCTTTAACTTTATTTGGGGACACAAAATTTATAAGGTAGTATCCATGCTTTTTTCCAATTAATTTTATTTATTAAAGAATTCCAAAAAAAATTTACCCCTCTGAGTTATTTTTTTCTTTGACTGAAACACATTTCTTATATTTCTGTTACTACATTTTGGGTCAAAAATACTCTTGTTTTCAACTAAAAAACTCTGTTCACTTTTTACAATTTCTTCAAATAATAAATGACATCTCATTAAATGAACAAGACCATTAAGCTTTAACAACTGTAAGAAATTCCTTATGGACAATTGGGAAATCGTATTTAGACATGAAATCATAATAAGAATAAACATTCCCACGTGAATCTAGCATATCACAAAGATAATCAATACCTTTCTCATGCCAGTTCTTAAAAAAAATTGACTTGTTCTTTACTAAGATGCTTTCGTTGTTCCATAGTTTCACTTTATGTGGGGAGAAATTGTGAACAAAACAGAGTTTCCATGCCAACAGAGCTTGTTCATGGAATTTAGAAAGTTTTATGGGGAGTTTAGAGGAAGAGAAGTTACAAGTTAACAAAAATTTAAGCCCTCCCACTTTTTTAAAGATATTTTGTGGAATAAAAAGAATCTGGTGAATTGACACAATTTTTTATCCAATTTACTTTGAAGGTGTAATTAACGTCAAAAAAATCAAACATGTCAAAACCTCCATCACTTTTCTTACAGATAACTTGTTTTTTCAAATGTTGATGTTTGTTTTTCCAAAAGAAGTTAAACAATAAACTATTAATTTTTTTACATGTATTATCATGAACAAAAAGTGAGAGAGATGGGTATATAAAGTGAGATAGACCTTCAGCTTTTATTAAAAGAACTCTACCAAGAAAGGATAAATCTCTTTGAAGCCAATTGTTGAATATTAGTTTTGCTTTTTTAATTTTAGGAAGGAAATTCATTTCTTGCCTAAGTGAAATTTTCTTAAAGATTTGGACACCAAGATACTTCACATTGTCTTTGATGGGTATATTATTTACAGAGGTTTCAAGGTTATCATATAAACAAAGAATTTCACATTTGGGGATATTTAATTTTAAACCAGAAGCTTGTGAAAAGGTATTAATAGATTCAAGGGCCCCCGCAACCTGAGTTGTATCCTTGCGGTTGTGTCATCCGCAAGTTGTGAAATTGTAATCTCACGGTCAAAAATTGTTAGCCCTTTATTAAAACTGATTGATTCAGTTTTTCGAAGCAGTTCGAAACCCCACACACGCTGGTGACCCCTGCTGGTCAAAAAAGTGTAATAGCAGATATGTCCAAACATTTTACAATTCTTTTTACAAAATAATAGCAAAAATGTTTCGAAGCCTCATGAAGCAGTGCTTTGAAAACGACCATCACTAGTTCAGGGCTCGTTGAGTGAGTCAGTATACCTGAAACTTCTGTGTGTTACAGTGTATTGGACCAATTTATTGGTTTAGACTTCCACTTGTAAATATTTTACACAGCCTGTTGTAAATAAATTTTTGGATATTTTTTATCACCATTTCTGGATTTTTTTCCTACTGTCAATAAGGACTTTTTAATATCACCGTCACTTTATTGGAAACTGCCTCTACACATTACATTGTAAGTAAACACCTTTCCGTCACCCAGTTACCTGCCTCCATCCCTTTGGTACATCCAGGTCAGTGTTGCTAAACTGTTTAGGCAGATTTGGACCCTCACTCAGTTTGAGTACACTGACCAAGTTAACAAACATCCTTTACAAAATTTCCACCAAAACATGGTTGACACATTTTTACAATTTTATAAAACCATGTTATTTTTTAGGGGATGCCATTTCTCACAGCGGTCAACTGTCAATTCACAAAGGACACGCGATACAAAAATTGCCAAGATTGATGTGCCCACTGTACTTACACATTGCTGTAATTGATCTAACATAAAATATATTACTGTACCGTACTGTATATATGTATAATACAAATAACATGAAGATAGCTCTGGGGATGCCCCTAATTAAAATCGCCCCTTCAGGGCTTGACCCCTAATAACTTCACAACTCATTCCCTGACAACAATTAATATTCCTGTAAATACATGAGGTCAGATAATGTGGTTTGGTAAAAAAGATGTGGTACATATTAACATAAGTCTGAAACTGCACTTTACATCTCAATTCTCAAACAGAGATGTTCATCTTAATTTAATCTTTGATGTTCTCTCTCTTCAGCATTACTGAGATGTACTGGGTTCAGACTCCAATTCATCCACTAGATGAGGTTCCTTCTCTTTCAGCAATCTGCAGAATTCTGCTTTTACAGCTGAACCTCCTGACTCAAGAACATCAAAGACAATCCTCATCTTCTCCTGTCGTGGTTCTGCACTATGTACTTTCTTGTACATTTCACTTGTAATCATGTATTTGCTCATGAGACAGTCAGCTATCTCCATCACTGATGTGACTCTTTGAATCAGTTGATCTCTGTGTTTGTCCAAAAATTCAGATTCTGATTGAAGCAAACGCAGATTCAGATGTTGATATGTGTGATATAAGCACAATAATAAACATTTAATTGAAGTGTTAAGCATAGAAGTCATACCGTACCTGTAAACCTTCTGCCAACTGGAGGTTCCACACCTTGAGCTGGTGCTTTTAAATAATAAGACATGATCAAAAAAGAAATATCCATCATAATATTTATAGCTTAGATTAGAAATTTGTCAATAAAAAGAAAAAAAACTTTGAGCAGCTGTGTCGCTGTAGATCACTGAATGTTTAAATGGCATTTAATATATCATTCCTCTCAATGACTCTTTATATCGACAAACAACTGATCTCTAATTCTCACTTCATAAACTGATTTGCTTCTAACAACAGAATTTCATCAAGTACCTGAGAGAAGAACTCGTCGTTGCTTCCACACTTCTTTCCCTTTATTATTTGAATCCAGAAGACCAAGCCTGACCTCCTCAATGCTGACATTCAGAAACACTTCAAATGTAGTGTGAAAGTTTGGGCCAAAATTACAATCAAACACCTCATCCTGAAAAAAGGTCAAATAAAAATACTTTAAATAAAAAATAATTTT
Source organism: Misgurnus anguillicaudatus (assembly GCF_027580225.2). Classification (NCBI taxonomy): domain Eukaryota; kingdom Metazoa; phylum Chordata; class Actinopteri; order Cypriniformes; family Cobitidae; genus Misgurnus; species Misgurnus anguillicaudatus. Next base: position 43,335,032 of record NC_073338.2, on the reverse strand, counting down.
TAAACTTTATATTTCACCAAAAAACCCAATCTGATAAAAAACTATTAATCTAATCAAATTTTGGGTTTTATTAGTCAAAGTGACATTACTGTCAAGTATGAGCCTATACTCGAAATGTGACCTTTGCATTTAACCCATCCCGGTCACACACACACCTATGGGCAGTGGGCAGCTATCCCTGCAGGAAGCAATTAAGGAAAAATGTGCCTTTCTTAGGGACACCTCAGTTGCAACCACCTGCCAGCCGCGAGACTTGAACTGGCAACCTTGCAAGCACGACTCTCTAACCATCAGGCCACGGTCGCCCCAAAGGTAATGACGTATTATTATTTTGTAAGAACTAAAAGCTGTGAGGTAGTTGAGGTTATGTTATGTTATGATTTGCATCTAAAGAGGTTGCACAATATATGTAATTGTTTAAATCTATTGAAATATCAAAGTACCGGTGGCTGCACTTCACATTCGTCTGGATGACAACACAGTTTGTATTCTCTGCCAGGAATCAGATGACAAATTGAACTTGTCTCAATGTATGTTTTCTCCAGATGTTGACTCTGAACCTTAAATAAAATAAGATTTCTGTTATGAGAAGAAACGCAAAACACGTTGTTGTATTATATCATGTGTATATTGAGAAAGTCTCTTTTTAAATATGAAAAGATGCCTAAGCTCACTTTAAGTACAGTAATTTGATTCCTGTATACAAAGAATCTGAATTTTCAGATTTAAACTACACAAGCAGTGCTAATGTTAACGTTAATATTAAACAAATAAATCTATAATTTCGAAGTAGTCTAATCATTTAAAATAAAAGTGATGTACTGTAAACCTTCCCTATATCCTGTAGTTAAACCCAATTTGTTATAATGCACATTGGGTTGTTTTCTCCCCAGGGCTGGGTAACTATTGGACAGAACACATTTCTGACCCAAATAATGGGTTGATTAACAAAAACCCAGCAGTTGGGTAAAAACAACTCATTATTTGGGTCATTTTAACCCAGAAATGTGTTCTGTCCAATAGTTACCCAGCCCTGGGTTAAAAACAACCCAATATTTTTTTAGAGTGTAATGCAGTGGCAGCTGAGGCGAGAATTCTAAATATATGTGTTCAGAACGTCATGTTAACCATGTGCATCATGCATCTTGTCAAAATAAGTGCCTGCTGCACATGCTTCGAAACGGTTTATGATAAAAGAGACGCTCACGTTCACAAAATACTCCCAAGACATTCATTGAGTATCTGACAAACGCAAGCATCACTTTTATCATAAACCCTTCAAGTGTGATGCACATGGTTCACATGAGGCGCTAAACACACATTTTGAAATGATGAGCCACACACGAGGGGTTACATACATGTTGTGACAAGCTTTGCATTGTGCACACTCGAAAAAGAAGTCATCGACCACCACTGATATGTATTGTCATTTTTTATGTTTATTTTATTTTAAAGGAGGAATAATGCTTTAAGGTTTACCTCCGATAAGGGCACATTCCCTGGAAGCAAGTGAACATTCAGTATTTTCTGCTTGTGTGCAACAGATTTTGGTCGAAGGAAAAGCAGAACTTGTGCACAGACAGGATACACAGGGAATATGATATCTTTTATGAGTCCAAACAGGGAAAACTCTGTGATATTAATAATCACGTGAGTGCTGCTCACTTTGATCGACTGCAAGATTTCTACATTACCATCAGAGAAATGTGCTACAGCCAAACTGACTTCATTTTTCTCTGTAAAAGACATTTACGATTTTGGTAAAACTTTATTTTAAAATATACATTTTATATTATTAAAAATATACTTTATTATTTCATAACAGTGACTAAAATGTCGTTGACAACGTATAATAATGTGAGATGCTGAGCTCTTCACTTAATTTATTTTGAACTGACAAGAAAATTATTCATCACTTTTCATTGCTTCAGTTACATTAGTGAAAAATATTAATATTATTTTGAGGATAAAAAAATAAACATACCAGAGAAAACTTCACAGTGTGGAAGATGCAGTTGTGAGATTGAACCTTTAAAACAGTCAATGTTGTACAAGGGACCTGCAGGCTGCATCTGACCCAAACCATCTAAGAGCCGTGGATCCCAGGACACGATTTTATACAACACCTCTCCTTTACCCTCCATCACAAACACAAGGTTTGTCAAACTGCACTGAAACTGACCAGCATGTGGAGAAACAAACCTAAAAAATAGATGAATCAACTACACTGTGTTAACTAGCATAATAAGGAGATAAGAAATGCAAAAAAAAAAAAAAAAATTAAAATGCCTTTTTCTTGGTGTGGCAGTTAAAGGGTTAATCTAGTGGCTTACACAAAATTCCAAGATTTAAATTCAATGTGACATTAACAGAGATTTATGAAACCATCCAGAACACTTCAATGAATACAGTAACATGACTTAAAATTTGCTTAATATTTTTACCTGTATAAGTATGTTGCTTTGCTCTCGTCGTCTCTGTCAATATATTCAGGTGTGAAGACTTCTACATCTTCTAAACACTGAAATACATGCAGTGATAAAGAAAATCATTCATTTGCTAATTATAAAACTACTGCTGTTTGCACTGCAAGTTATTCTTTACTGATATGCTTTATATATTAATCATCAAAAGCATCTTTGAGATGCTTTTATTTAAAAACACCTTGCACCAACACATCTTAACATATCAGTGCCATTGTTTTGTCTTAAGATGTACACCAGTATTGTTTTTATAAGGTTTGTTTATAAAAACGTCTTAAATGTTCTAATATAACCACGGCCTGTATTAATCTAAACCCTGTTCAGGAAACCTCCCCTAAACCTTTTTTTTTATTGTAATGAAATTTGTTATTTGAAAGTAATGCAAACCAGAGCTACTGGGATGTAAAATGCAGAGTATTTAGCACTGTAACTTGTAGAATGTGTTACAGCCTTATATTATTAGTTTTAATCAAACTATTTTAATCTATAAACATTAAACTTTAACCTTACTATAGGAGGAATAAACATGAAAACATTTTAGCGCTTGTTGATTCATTCAGGAATGTTATTTAAGTTCTCACTGGTTGGTCTGTAGAAGATGATTTAGCTCCTAATGATACACATGACACAGAATCCCAACTCTCATCCTCTGTCAAACAAAACACAATTCAAATGTTATATGAATCCAAAGGTTTACAATTTACACTGTTCACTCAAACAAACATCAGAAATGACTACATATTTACAGTAGGTTAATAACTATTGTATTACTTTTTAAAGTCAGTATTCATCTATTGGAGCATTGGAGTCTTTTTTAATTGGGCAGTTTTATTGCTGTCCACTAAGTGGCATTATGTTGTTAATTTAAGTTAAAAACAAAAGCAAACAGTTTTGATTATTTTAATTTATATATATATATTTATTTTAAACACTCACAGATGACCATTTAGAGACAAGCAATCAGCATTTTCAGTGCATTTCCTAAAATGTACATTTTATACGTCTTATAATTGTTTAAACATTATTTCCATAAACTGCAACACTCAAGCTGCATGACATTAAGTCTTAAACTTCTCATAAATGTGTTGTTTATAAAGTCTAATGAAAGGACAGCCATAAGATTGATATTTCAGAACAGAACTGCTTCAAGGCCAAGTTTTTATACAAACCATTCAATTAAAAACACATCACATTTAAAGATGGAATAAATATACATATTTTTGCTCTCACCATTTTCTCTCTCTTTTGTCTTCGGCTCCTCATCTGTCAAACTCTTCCTGTCTCTCTTCTTGACACGCTCAATCAACATTGACTTCCTGCAGCTACAGGACACAACATTTTACAGTACACTGATTTTACAGAAACATATTAAATTATACAACATATTGCTGTTGGTTAGTAGCCTTATTTTTCAAAGGTTTCAATACACAGAATTTATGATAAATTAATGTATTTTATAAAATGTCATAATACTGGGACCCCCCTGGCACCATCTCGCGGCCCCCTTGAGAACCACTGCTCTATCAGATGCTTAAAGCCAACGACAAACAATAGTTTCCATCCTGAAATCCCGGATGACCAGACTATGATTCATCTTTTATTAATCGTTTAAATATTGGTGTCCGGTATGCCGTGAGCCAGAAGTAGAGTACATTGTGAAGTAGTGTGCACTGTGAAATTTTAAAGACGTGATAGGAATAAATAGCACTCATAAATAGCTTTTGAGATTGTTATCTCACTTAAAATGAATGGATGCTTTATCCCAGAAATAGTATTTTTTGTGACACAACAAAGCGAATACATTAATTTGCTGTTTAACAATGACTGCTCTAACATTAGAAACCTGCAGAAATAAAGAAGCAGACAAACACACACAAACATACACAATTATATATATTTGAATGCTTGATTAATTGTATACTTACACTGTCATGGTCCAGCCCTTCAGTCTCAGTGATTCCTTCAGGGTTACCAACAATGGAATAAACGATAATCTGGTATTTATCCTAAAATCAATAAAATGTTTAGCTGCATATGCATTTCTGGTTTGCTGTGATGAAAAAAATGTATAATTATAAACTACACACTTGGTCAATTTTGTGCTTTCCTAGATGGCATAATGATAAAACAGTTAAATTATACAATGAGGTTTCATTTATTAACATTGTGCAACTAGTTAACATGAACTTACAATGAACAATATATTTCTACAACACTTATTTAAGTTTTTGTTAATCTTAAACTTCTAATTTTACTGGGGATCCTCATCTGCATCAATTTAAATAAAAATGTTACATACAGGTGATGTATTGTAAACTACATTAAAAAGTCAGTAACAAAACATTTTTGGTAATGCAATCTAACTGCTTACATGTCAAGAATGTTTATTTGATATCACATACACTTAATAAAGATCGTATTTCTATTACTATTTAGTACTATTTTGACATTCAAAGAGGAAGAAAACACTTTCCATGACTCATTATACAAACAAGATCCTCACAAAAGCTTCAGACATACTAAAGTGAATTTAGCATTACATTTAACATTTCATTTTTGAGAATGGTAAACTTTAACAAAGTTTAAAATTCTCAAGGATAAAGTCTATAAAGCTGATCTTTCTGTTACTTGAGTTTGTTGAGACTGGGACAGGTCTGGATGAGGGAACAGATTACTGAAATCCATTCATCAGTCCATTTGTCCACCTCCAGATGGACTTTCTTCAAACCAGACAAAGATTGCAGGGCATTCGTCACAGTGACTGTCTCTACTAAAACCCCTTCACCAGAACCTCCAAAACTAAAAAAAAAGGTAAATCACATTTGCCACCTGATGTTAATACTAGAATACTTAAATGCAAACATTGGAATGCAATAGTTCCCTTTCAGTCGGTCACTACGACGTCACGTCGTGACCGACGAATTGGGAACCGCTTCGCGGGTGACCTATCTACTTCGAGAACTATCAAAAACGCCAATGAACTTGGCATGCAGGTATTTGCATAATGCCGGCGCCGCCCCGCCAGGTGCGTATATAAGGCGCAGGTGCATAATACCAAATCAGCTTTATTGCTTCGAAGCCGGCAGACATCTGCTCTCGAGAAGCTGTTAAACTGATCTTCGTAGATCCTGTTCTGTGTGGGAAGAAAATATCTCAGCTTGCTGAAGTTGGTTGGGCAAAGACACCTCAGCGGAGGCTCGCAGTGTTTTTTTCCACCCTTTCTCTCTCTCTCTGTCTCTTTAATTTAGGACTTGAGTTCGAGTGAGTGCGTTTGCCTCTCCCTGTGTGTTTCACCAGCTCGCACAAAAGAGTGATTTCCCTGAAAGAGCAGCACGTTTGAGCTTTGTGTCTTTTTAAAGACAGACACTCATTCGTGTCACGGTCGGGGTCGTCTTTTTAAAGATGGATTTCCGTCCGTGCTCCGTTTCTGGATGCGGTGTGTTTATCGCCCCCCAGGATGGCCACAAGCGTTGTCTTTCGTGTCTGGGGCTCCAGCACGCAGAGGCAGCGTTGCGTGATAGCTCATGCCCCATCTGTGAGGCTATGACTATGGCGGATTTGCGGAGACGGGTGTCGTTCCTCCGGCAACGGCCCCCGCCTTCCCAGTCTGGTGCTGCTAAGGGCGCAGCTACCAGACTTGCGAAGGATGACCTCCGTATAACGGTGCTGGGTCGGTCTGCTGGTTCGTCCAGTAGCTCCCAGCGCCCTGATCCGTTGCCAGCGGAGGTCCCGATGGAGACGAGCGGCCCGTGTTCTACGGTGTCATCGCGCTCTGTCGAGCCTCCACCTGACGCGATATCCACCGTAACGTCGGAGGGGGGGTTGTCAGCCTCGGACGTCGATCCGGATCCGCTCCCGCCTTCGGGCCAGGTTGCGGCTTCCGCGTTCGACCCCGAGATGGCAGCCATGCTCGCTCGGGCGGCGGAGGCGGTCGGCTTGGAGTGGACTAAACCTCTCCCACCTGAACCGTCACGCCTCGATGATTGGTTCTTCGGGGGTGCCACAGCTTCTCAGTCCCCGCCCCCGGTGCCTTTCTTCCCCGAGGTGCATGAAGAGCTGACGCGGTCGTGGAAAACCCCGTTTTCCGCCCGGAACCGGCCGTATCAGCCTTCACCTCTCACCTCTCTCGAGGGTGGAGATGCCAAGGGGTACACTGGTATCCCGTCAGTGGAGCGCCCGGTCGCGATGCAGTTGTGTCCGGCCGGTGTCGCTTCCTCCTGGCGGGACCAGCCTACTCTCCCCTCACGGGCCTGTAAGCAGTCTTCGGCGCTGTCCGGTGCTGCTTACAGGGCTTGTGGGGAGGCAGCCTCTGCCCTGCATGCCATGGCATTGCTGCAGGTTCACCAGGCTAAGGCTCTGAGGGATCTGCACGCGGGAGGTCACGACTCGGCGGAGTTCTCCGAACTACGTGCGGCTACAGATCTGGCGCTTCGTGCGACCAAGGTCACCGCACGCGCCGTCGGGCGTGCGATGTCTACCCTGGTAGTCCAGGAACGCCATCTCTGGCTGTGTCTGGCGGACATGAAGGACGCTGATAAAACCCGGCTCCTGAATGCTCCGGTTTCCCAGACCGGCCTGTTCGGCGAGACGGTCGAGGAGTTTGCGCAGCAATTCTCCGTGGCCAAGAAGCAGACTGAGGCCATCGCTCAGATCATGCCACGTCGGAAGCGTCCTGCGCCTGCCTCCGCCTCCGTTCCTCCCCGGGGCTCTTCTAAGAAGCGAGGAACCGGTCGTCAGCAGCCCGCCCCGCTCGCTCAGCCCGCTTCAAAGGGTGGTAAAAGAAGATCTAAGCGGCCCTGAGACGGGCGACCTAGAGATGGAAGGGATCGCTCTTCGGGAGATGGTGAAGGCACCACTCCCCCCACCGGAGGAGGGCCGGTTGGGGAATCTTTTGTTTCATTTTTCTGTTCCGCCGACTTTTCAGTCGGCACCCACAAATTCACAAAAAGAGCGAATTCCACTTCCATCTCTAGGTCTTCAGATGAGCGCCGGAGACACGAGCGGGCTCATAACCCCCCCTCGTTCTCCGACTCATCAGAGGAGAACGAGAGCGACGCACGGGCTCATAACCCCACCGCGCTCTCCGACTTCTCAGGCGGTGGGAGACAGCTACGGGCTTATAACCCATCGTCTCCCTCCTCCTTCGCCAGAGGGTGCATCGAGTGGTGTGAGGTGTCTTCAGCAGAGCCTCCCTTACTCAACCACCCAGCAACGGACTCAGGTGAGTGTTATCACGCACAACACTGCTGTCGGTGCGGCCGTTACGCACACACCGGCGATCACCTCCGTTGCGCCCGCCGCGGGTACACCGATCGTGCCTTTAGTCCCCCTCGCACGGTATCTGGGGGCGTGGGAACAGCTTCCCAGCCCGTCGCGTTGGCTTTTACGCACGATTCGTCTCGGCTATGCGATCCAATTTGCTCGGCGTCCCCCCAAATTCTCCGGCGTTCGTTTCACTACGGTGAGAGCTGCCGATGCGCACGTCTTCCGTGCGGAGATCGCTGTCTTATTGGTGAAAGACGCGATCCAGCCGGTCCCTCCAGCCGAGATGAGGTCGGGGTTTTACAGCCCTTACTTTATTGTACCCAAGAAAAGCGGCGGCTTGCGACCGATCCTGGACCTGCGTTCGCTGAACCGTGCACTTCACAGAATGCCGTTCAAAATGCTGACGCCCAAACGCATATTTCCATGCATTCGTCCAAACGATTGGTTCGCATCTATCGACCTGAAGGACGCGTACTTTCACGTATCGATTCTCCCCCGACACAGGCCGTTTCTCCGCTTTGCGTTCGAGGGGCGAGCATACCAGTACAAAGTCCTCCCATTCGGGCTCTCTCTGTCGCCCCGTGTATTCACCAAGGTAGTGGAGGGGGCTTTAAAACCCCTGAGAGAGAGAGGTGTGCGCATTCTCGCGTATCTGGACGATTGGCTAATAATAGCTCAAACGCGTCAGACGCTGTGCGATCACAGAGATTTAACTTTAAAACACCTCGCTCGTTTGGGTCTTCGGGTCAACTGGGAAAAGAGCAAGCTTTGCCCCGTGCAGAGAATCTCTTTTCTCGGTATGGAACTGGACTCGATCGATTTGACAGCTCGTCTAACAGAAGCGCGTGTACAGTCGATTCTGACTTGCCTGAATACATTCAAGAGCAAGAGCGCGGTCCCGCTGAAACAATTTCAGAAGCTTTTGGGCCATATGGCAGCAGCCGCAGCTGTAACTCCGCTCGGACTGCTTCATATGCGACCGCTTCAGCATTGGCTTCACGATCGAGTCCCGAGGAGAGCGTGGCTGCGCGGCATTCACCGTGTTATCATTACACCTGCGTGTCGTCGCACTTTCACTCCGTGGTTAGACCGTGCGTTTCTCAGAGCCGGTGTGCCTCTGAGACAGGTCTCCAGGCATGCGATAGTATGCACAGATGCGTCAGACACGGGGTGGGGGGCCACGTATGATGGGCTTGCGGCTTCGGGGGTCTGGACGACACCCCAGCTGCATTGGCACATAAACTGCCGGGAAATGTGGGCTGTATATCTTGCGCTCGTCCGTTTCAGCAACGAGTTACGGGGCAAAGATGTATTAGTTCGAACAGACAACACTGCGACCGTGGCGTACATCAATCGTCAAGGCGGTTTACGCTCGCGTCACCTGTCGCATCTCGCCCGTCACCTCCTCACTTGGAGTCAGAAGAATTTGAGGTCTCTTCGTGCCATTTACATCCCGAGCACGCTCAATGTAGAGGCGGATGCGCTCTCTCGGGCTGCGCGTCCCGGCGAATGGCGACTCCACCCCATTGCGGTTCAGCAAATTTGGAGACGTTTCGGCAAAGCGCAGATAGATCTGTTTGCTTCCCCAGAGACGACCCATTGTCGCCTGTTCTATTCACTAGCCGACGACTCGCTCGGCGTGGATGCATTGGCACACAGCTGGCCGCGAAACATGCGCAAATACGCGTTCCCTCCGGTGAGCCTCATTGCGCAAACCTTATGCAAAATCCGGGAGGACGAGGAGAGCGTGCTGTTGGTGGCACCGTATTGGACAACCAGAAGATGGTTAACAGAACTCTCTCTCCTCGCGACAGCCCCTCCGTGGAAGATTCCCCTGAGGAAGGACCTTCTTTCTCAACAAGAGGGCACATTATGGCACCCGCGCCCCGACCTGTGGAACCTCCATGTGTGGTCTCTGGACGGGGCACGGAGGATATGAGTGATTTACCGCAAGAGGTATCTAACACTATTGCTGCTGCGCGAGCGCCGTCTACGAGACAGGCTTACGCGCTTAAATGGAACCTGTTTGTCGACTGGTGTTCTTCCCGAAGTGAAAACCCCCGAGAATGCCCGATTAGTGTTGTGCTTTTATATCTCCAGCGTCGTTTGGAGAATAGGCTGTCACCATCCACTATTAAGGTCGATATCGCTGCGATATCATCTCACCATTCACCCGTAAACGGTAGAACAGTGGGTCAGCACGACCTAGTCATTAGATTTCTCAGAGGCGTCCCCCCTCTATTCCTCCTTGGGACCTGTCCTTGGTGCTGAAATCACTCCAGGAAGCCCCATTTGAGCCTCTGCATAGTGTGAGTGTTAAATTTCTTACAATGAAAACTTTAACTCTCCTTGCTTTGGCTTCTGTTAAGAGGATAGGGGATATTCATGCATTTTCGGTCGATGTATCGTGCCTTCAGTTCGGGCCGGCTGCATCCAGCGTGACACTGAGACCCCGGCCCGGCTTTGTGCCCAAAGTTCCCACCACTCCTTTTAGAGATCAAGTGGTGAATCTCCAAGCACTGCCTTTGGAGGAGGCAGAACCAGCCATGGCTTTGTTATGCCCTGTTCGTGCACTACGTGTGTATGTAGACAGGACGCAAAGTTTTAGGACCTCAGATCAGCTCTTTGTTTGTTACGGTGGTCAGCAGAAAGGGAAAGCTGTCACCAAGCAGAGGATGTCCCATTGGATTGTGGATACTATAGCCCTTGCATATCAAAAGCAGAATGTGCCTTGTCCATTTAATTTACGTGCCCACTCTACACGCAGTGTGGCATCATCTTGGGCACTGGCTCGCGGTTCCTCGCTAACAGATATTTGTAGAGCTGCAGGCTGGGCGACACCTATACGTTCACAAGATTCTATAGTGTTCGTGTCGAACAGGTTTCCACTCGGGTTCTTTCTACTAACTAGTTAAGAATGCAGAGGGTCGGCTCGTGTGTCGGCTTGGAGCCTCTATTTTGGTGCTGCACATTTGCACCATTATGGAAGGCCATCGGGGCAAAAACGTCTAAAAAACTGTTTTTGCCTCTCCTCCACCGCCCTGATAGCTGGTGTTGCGGAGCATCCGCTGTCAACCTATCACTGATGTATTCTCCGTAAACCTGTGTAGGCTAGGCGTCCACATTTGTCCTCTACGTGGGGTTCATTTGTGTGTAAAGTCCGTGGGGTTCTAATCCTCCACGTTTTTCCTTAGCAGAGCCTGCTCTGCACCTCTCAACATACCATGTATTGTTCAGAGACTTATTTTGAGCAACCTGTCGGTTGTTTCATATATTTTTATGTCATCCATTTAACCTTCTTAGGGGATGGCTTCCGCAGTGTTCTACGTGACGTCGTAGTGACCGACTGAAAGGGAACGTCTCGGTTACGTATGTAACCCTCGTTCCCTGAAGGAAGGGAACGGAGACGTCACTTCCCGTCGCCACAGTTTGCTGTTCCATTGCTGTTCAGGCCGGGCACTGTTGCTCGGCTTCTCAGCAATAATATAGCTGATTTGGTATTATGCACCTGCGCCTTATATACGCACCTGGCGGGGCGGCGCCGGCATTATGCAAATACCTGCATGCCAAGTTCATTGGCGTTTTTGATAGTTCTCGAAGTAGATAGGTCACCCGCGAAGCGGTTCCCCATTCGTCGGTCACGACGTGACGTCTCCGTTCCCTTCCTTCAGGGAACGAGGGTTACATACGTAACCGAGACGTTTAAATTAGTATTTTTTGGTAACTTGCTAATATGTTTTTATGTTGCTATTATGTTTTATGACTTTTTTAAATAACATATAAGCCGTATCCCAGGGTTTAGATTAATCCAGAACTAGTTTTACATTATTTTAGAACATTTAGGTCGTTTTTACAAACACACCTTACAAAAACAATACTGGTGTGCATTTTGAGACAAAACAATGGCACTGATATATGTTAAAATATGTTAGTGCAAGAAGTTTTAAATTAATTCAGCTCAAAGATGCATTTTAGTCTGGGACTAGAATAAACCCTGTCCGGGAAACCGCAATATAATGTTTACAGACCTTGGTAATGTCTGGAGTGTCTGCAGGAGGTTTCTACAGCTGGAAATCTCTGAGCGTGAACAGGTGAAAGTTAATTCTGACAGCACCTGTGGTGATTCTGACAACCGTGGATTACGTTTGCAACAGCTAACAGACAGTCTGAAACAGCCACACAAACCATTTTAATTAAAGAATAAAGTGTTGTATTAAGACTTTTGTATAAATGAAATGTCTTGTTTAATGGTGAGAGTTTCTTACGTCAGGTCTCCATCTTTGACTGAAGCAATAATCTCTGAGTAGCTTTGGCTTCTCTTTTCACCCATCTTTACACTGTTAAAAATAATAAAGACATTTAATAAGTGCATTACTTCATACAGTAACGGACTCTTTACAGCTACCTTCATATATTGTAACTGCCAATTCAGCCACATCTGTTTTTTCATGTTTTAGTTTATAGGACAAGAACTTGTTGTTTTATCCAGTAAAAATGAGCAGGTGTTAAAAATATATATATTTCAAGTGTAAGCAACTATGAGGGAGGACAGTTTTTGTCTATTTAAAAATCATTTGACAAATGATGAAGTGACTTTGGCTGCATGTCTAATGTGGGTCTAGTAATCCTAACACTCTTTAATCGGTGATCATTATTTATTTTACACACATAGGAGAGATGTTTTGCTTGATCCAAACCTGACACCAGTAGCACAGGTGCAACCAGAGTCTATAACAGTAGTCTCCTAACATTTGATAGAGACATGAGAAGAAATAGATGGTGAGTCAAGTGTGTATATTCATTATGATCCTATCAAGTGTTCACGGATAAGATAACCTGTTTTTTTTTTTAAATAATGATGACAGGATGACAGAGATTGGAAGATACAATCTGTAACAATAAGACATTACATACAATGTTGAAATAAATATTCATTACATCAACTGATTCAGAATGTTTCTTTCTCCAAGAGCTAAGAGGAAAGTCTCAACATCTTCTGAGAAATCATCCACCATCAACCTATAAAAGTGAACAGAACAACTACAACATCAGACATTAGACATAAGTTCACATTATGACTAAAGCTCAGATAACAGTGAATGTATTCTAGCTTGATTCTTATTAATTCATGAAGGATAAAGTGTTTCATTGGGCTCTTTAATGTCAAGTGTTAATGTGTTTGATCAGTCTGATCTTCACTCACCACAGCTCTTCACAACTACACAATGCAGGCTGAAGTATCTTCAGATGATCAGATGTAACATTGAGTCTCAGGTTTCTGATGCCTTCACAGCACTGTAAACAAAACCACAGCACCCAGCAGTCTGTCTTGTTTAGTGGAGTTTTGGACAGATCAATCTGAACCAAATCTCCCAAAACTTTCCCAATGAAGCTCTTCTCATGAAGCGCATAGAGGCAACGAAGAATGAACATCATGTTTTTATGTTGATATCTCAGTAAACACTGATGGATCCATTCCTTCAGCTGGGTTTTTATGTTGATACTAACAGTCACATTGTGCTTTTTAAAGATTGAGTCGATCATTTCATTCTTACAGAGACCACAGAGGAACAAAATCACAGACTGTAGCTGCTTTGAATTTCTTAATTCTAAATCTCTATTTGAAAATTTAGCAACAGACCAACAGGACAAAGCCCATCCTCTCGCTACAGTGTGAAGCAGCTCTCTGACTTTCTTCTGAGACTCATCTTCATCCAATAAGACAAAGTACAGAGCAGTAAAAAACTCCTGAAAGCTGAGATGTATGAATCTAAACATTGTCTCTTGCTGGATTCTTTTTTCCAATAGGAATTTGTTCAAGAATGGATTATTAACTGGATCTTGGACTGTTTCATTTATGGTTTTCTCATCAAACAGAACTTGTTGTTCCAGCATCCCTCTCTCTGCCAGTTGACCCAGACTCCTCAGCAGGTTTGGGACAGACTCATTCAAACCCTGACAGTGATGCTCCAGTACAGTGGATAGAAAGTCAACATATATGGATGTGGTTGTTTCCAGAACTCTTGTTAAATTTGCATCATCATTGACTCTTTCTTTAATAACTGTGCAGATCATCCAGCAGATAACAGGAACGGAGCAGGCAGTCAACAGGGTTTCATTTGACTTTACAGACTCATAAGCCTTCCTGAAGATTTCTTCATCTTGAAAGAACTTCTGAAAGTACTCCTCTATTTTCTTCTCAGAAAAGCCCATAATCTTGATGTGATAGGGTGACTGTAGTGATCTTTTAAACACTGTGCCCTGTTTGACCTTAGTTCTAGTCATGACCAGCAGGGAAGATCTGCAATGAATTTCTTTCCTCAGCAAAGCACAAACAATGACGTCAGGTGGAGCTTTCATGGAGTAATGTAACAAGCAATAGTCATAACACATGAGTCTATGCTCATCAAATCCATCAATGAGGAAAAGCATGTTACATGATGACTGAAATATCATTTCTGATATCAGATTTGATGGTAAATTAGAGCTCCAGCTCAAAAGTTCAGACACATTAATCTCTTCAGAAATACACATCAGCTCTTCATACTTCAGATAGAAAACTAGATCAAAGATAAGATAATGTTCTCCAGATGCCCAGTCCAACATGATTTTTTGTGCTAAGAAGGATTTGCCACTGCCAGGATTTCCTTGAAGAGTGACAGTTTTTGGGTTATTGAGCCTGAACATCTCCTTCACGCTGATTTTTCTAAATCCACCATTTATACTTTTCTGAATGATGTCTGGTTCAGTATACAGGTCTGCCAGGGATGCTTCTTGTCCCAAGAGAAAGTGGTCATGCTTATGCTGGATGTACTTCTCTTTCATTGACATCTTATATTCATCTACAATCTTTGTCCACTCTAGAAAAAACATAAAACTTTTTTATCCTCGTAAAAACACAAATGGTTAAATAAAATGGAGAATGGTCTAGTTAAAGTGCACAAAACTGACAAACTTATAAAGAGAACTTTTGCAACTGACTGAAATTTATTTAAAGGACAAGTTTGGTATTTTACACTTAAAGCCCTGTTTTCAGATTGTTTATGATGAAATAGAACGGTTTTGACTGAAATTTCGACATATGCGGCTGCCCAGAGAATTTTCGTGTGTTTCTTGTATCACCTCCCACCTCTACAATGGGTTTATAGGTGCACAGGAACAATCCTTTCTAAAATGCATTAAACTTTCGTTTACAAAGACGTGAAACTCACCGAGTGTTCAGGGGTGTTCACTGATATGCTCACACAAAAATCGCTGCAAAATACGCATTCCAACAGGTTTTATCGTCGTTTTTGCCAACTCCATTGACTTGTATTAGACGTGCTGTGAGGTACGGTATTACTTCGCGCCGGGAACTTTGTTTCTATTCTTGCAATTGGCAATGGTGGATTAGCGCCACCACCTGGACTGGAGTGTCTATTATTCAAGCTCTCAACGGAAGAATGTACGGGTGTGAGGCGTTTGGAAAAATAGGTCCACCAGTTTACAACGAATGCTAAAACACCTGTTGGAAAGCATCTTTTGCAGTGATTTTTGTGTAAACATACTAGGTGAGTTTCACGTCTTTGTAAACGAAGGTTTAATGCATTTTAGGAAGGATTGTTCCAGTGCACCATTAAACCCATTGTAGAGGTCGGAGGTGACACACAAACACCCGAAAACTCTCGGGGCAGCCGCACACGCCGAAACCCCAGTCAAAACCGCTCTCCCTCACAACAAACAATCTGAAAACAGGGCTTTAAGTGTAAAATACCGAACTTGTCATTTAACATATTGCATTAATGTCATGAGTGAGGTGCCTGCTCCGCCCTCCGATCACCGCCAGAGGGAGCCATCCCCCGAGTTTTAGTACTCGCTTTGGAATGCATTTCCCATAAACCCACATACCGGGACTGATTACACTGCCACTTGACGCCAATCATGAACTGCCTATTTAAGCTGCACCTCAGTGCGAAGTCTTGATTTGCCAAGCCCACGGCTGTCATTTCTGAGCGTTTATTCCAAGGTAGAGGGCTAGAGCCAGACCGATAAAGGATTTTGAAGGCCAATACAGATACAAATGTTGATATATCGGACGATATTTTTATTATTATTATTTTAGAAACGCCCAACAAAACATTAACAGATTTCCCTAACATTAGTTATTTGTAGTTTTTTATGAGTTTTAACTAAAATAATATGATAATGCATTTTAAAAAGAAACATCAAAATATATTAAAGCTCTGTGCCCGGTTGCATGAAACTCCTTAGTTGAGGGTTTCCCTGAGGGAGAAAAAATCCCTGAGGTAAGGGATTTATTTAAGAGCGTTGCAACAAAGGTCTTAACTGTCACCCTTACCTAAGTGTTTATACTAAGTATTTTACGGTAGCCTCTGCCAAAACACGGCAGCGGAGACGCGGTTGCTATGGTTACAAAATCTCACAGCGGTAACAAATCAACGCACGCAGCTCAACAGACGGCGGATTTGTGTACAATAAAACATCGCAAATAACAGACTGTAAAGTGCCGCATGTATAAAACCTCAAAGTTATTCAAACTGGAAACACTTTAGATTGACGGACGATCAAACCGCTAAGTTCGTTGTGGTTTCCAAGCTCGTTAACGTTAACGGTCTTCCACTGATACTGGCATTAGCTAGTCTATGATGAGCCATAATTTAGCAAAGGATAACGTCATACTGCAAATTGTAAAACATACATTTTCAATATAAAAGGCTAAGGAGAGATGATATGTCTCATTGCTTTAACTGTCACGCTATTAAAGAAATACTTCAGTTACATTGTCAAAAGTTAAAATGACAGTCAGTCAACTACACTGTAACAACGTAACATTACTAGGTAATTCCGCTTCACTCTCGGCTTATTTAACAGCAGCAAAACTGGACATGATAGTCACAAATTTTGTCATGCTTTTTCGAGTTAAGAGAACTGATTTGGGTGTTCTTTTGTTCAAGCATTCAAGCAATGTATGTCTCATGACCAACTCATCATGAACTCACTTAACCGTTGTTCTCTCTGCCCGACTCTGGCTGGATCAGCAGGTTGCAGGATGTGTGACGCGTTATACACGAGTTTTGCCAACAGGGAGGTTGTAGAGTGCCCTCTGGTGGACAAACTATACAACAGCAACACTCATGACATGGTTGAAGGCTGTTTCGTCCATTTTTTTAATAATATTAATTTATCGGCCATTATGAATGCCGATACCGATAGTTTGGAAAATGCCTAATATGCCGATATATCGGTCGGGCTCTACTCCAAGGTTGTCAAACTCATTTTAGGCTGAGGGCCGGATGGTAAATAACACCACGATGTGAGGGCTGGATAATTTTATTAAACCTTAGTGTGCTGATAATTGTGTTAAAATTAACTTAACAAACAAATTAATTAGCAAGAAAACTGTACAAAATCCACTGGCCTTAGGTTAAAAAGCCTTAATTTTACTTACTTTGCATAAAACCTTTTTGAAAATGAATGAAAATGCACGAAACAAAATTATATCTTAATGCCAAAATTATTTATTAACCATTCAATTTTCCTTGGAATTTATTTGTGATGAGAACAGTCATTTAGAAAATGAAAATGCTAGATGGGGCAGTGGCCCAAACCAAAAAGGGCACTAAGGGGGGTGGTACTATTATTATAGTTTTAATAAAGTATTATAAATATGATGTGTTATATTACTAGCATCAACTTAGACAAGTGATTATAATGGGAAATATAATAACAAGAATTTAAGTGTGACAATCTGCTAAATATTAAATATGATTGACCTGCTGGCTTAATGGAGCTTTAAATCCATGTTTTTAATGCGGAATTGCCTTTAGCAGCCTCACTTTCTGTTCTCTGTCTTTATTTTGTGAAGGCATTGTTGTTTTTATGTATGTTTGACACCCCTGGTTTTCTCTGTCTATGTATTTCCGGGTTTGTTATTTTGCTTTGTTTATCTTGTTACTACGATTGTTTGCAGCCTGCCCTGACCTTCTTGCCTGTTATATGACAGAGTATTGCCTATTCCACGTTGTTTTGTTTGCTGGTGTTGACCCTGATTTGTTTGACCACGAGAGATAATAAAAGCCTGCAAATGGATCCTCAGCCTCAGGGTGCATCATTAAAGAAATAGTCTACTCATTTTCAATATTAAAATATGTTATTACCTTAACTAAAAATTGTTGATACATCCCTCTATCATCTGTGTGCGTGCACGTAAGCGCTGGAGCGCGGCAACACTTCGATAGCATTTAGCTTAGCCCCATTCATTCAATGGTACCATTTAGAGATAAAGTTAGAAGTGACCAAACACATCAACGTTTTTCCTATTTAAGACGAGTAGTTATACGAGCAAGTTTGGTGGTACAAAATAAAAAGTTTAAAAGAGGAACTATATTTTATGGCGTAATAGCACTTTTGTGAGTGCTTCGACTCGGCGCAGTAACACCCTCCCTCTCCCATTATGAGAGTGAGAAGCGGAGCGGGCTTTTCAGGCGAGTCGAAGTACTCCCAAAAGTGCTATTACGCCATAAAATATAGTTCCTCTTTTAAATCCGCTTAGAAAAGCGCTACGTTTTATTTTGTACCACCAAACTTGCTCAAATAACTACTCGTCTTAAATAGGAAAAACGTTGATGTGTTTGGTCACTTCTAACTTTATCTCTAAATGGTACCATTGAATGAATGGGGCTAAGCTAAATGCTATCGAAGCATCGCAGTGCGCTCCAGCGCTTACGTGCACGCACACAGATGATAGAGGGATGTATTAACAATTCTTAGTTAAGGTAATAACATATTTTAATATTGAAAATGAGTAGACTATTCCTTTAAAGAAGACTTTGCCACAAAGTGATCCACAGCCATTTCTCAGCTTTCCATGGAGCTCTCTGCCCAAGCACAACAACACGCAGGTCAACAACTGGCTCATCTTTCCACTTTCTATCCCGCAGCTAAACTCAGCACACGCTGTACCACCATCGCCGCCTACCCCTGCTTCCGCATTGGCCCCTAAATCCATGACTCGCTTTCCCGGATTCTGGCTTTTTGGACTCTTGCTGCCCAGGCGGGCTGGGATGAGAAGCCCCTCAAGTTGATCTACCGCAAAGGGCCTAACCGTGAGTTGCAATCTGAGCTTGCTTGTCGTGATGAGGGAAAGGATCTATCTGATTTTATTCAGTTGTCCATCCAGATTGATCATTTAATGAGAACACGTCGATCAACCATGCAACCTCAATCTGTTGAGAATATCGAGCCCATGCATCTTGGATTTACTCGCCTTCCACCTGAGGAGAGAATGCCATCTTTACTGCAGCAAACCCGATCATATTTATCAACTTGCCCCACCAGACCAACTAACAAATGAAACACTTTGGTGAGTTCAAAGATTTTTACCTCTCGTTCACAAAACTGTGTCCATATTAACATACAGATAAAGTTTCAGGGGAGAACAGTTGATACTTTGGCCCTCATTGACTCTGGCGCTGCAGCGAATTTCATGTCAGAGAGGTTTGCTAAACTGAATGAAATTCCATTAATTGAGTGTGTCTCTCATTTGGCAGTGAAAGCGATAGATGGCCGACCTTTAGGTGAGGGAACAATTCAGTTAACCACTGAAGTCATCAGCCTGCAAATAGGTTCTCACCATCAGGAACAAATTCAACTTCACATCATTACCTCTTCTCATCACTCTCTCAGCTTGGGACTACCTTGGTTACAACTTCATAATCCTGTTATTTCATGGAGAGATCATCAGATTATTCATTGTGACAATACCTGCAATCAGCAATGGCAGCTCACTAAGGTACCATTCCAACCCTTTGTTCCCGATCTTTCTGAAGAATATCACGATTTAGTGGAGGCATTTAGCAAAGACAAAGCTGCCAACTTACCACTCAGGGCAGTGTGCTGAGCCCCCTCCTGTACACCATCTACACCTCTGACTGTACTTCCACGAACTCCTACAACACTATTATTAAATTTGCAGATGACACCATTCTCATAGGACTCCTCCCCAGAGATGATGATACAGCCTACAGAGATGAGGTCCGGCCACTGACAGAGTGATGTGACTTTAATAACCTTACCCTCAACACCAAAAAGACCAAGGAGGTGGTCATGGACTTTCGCAGGACCAAACAGGACCCCCCTCTCTGCATAAAAGGTGCTTATGTGGAGAGGGTGTCCTCTTTCAAGTTCCCCCGGGACCCACATCGACCTACTGATCTCCTTCTACTGAGCCACAAATAAGAGCGTGCTAGTGCATGCTATCACTGTGTGGTACGCTAGCTGTTCAGTGGCTGATCGGAAGAGGATACAGAGGGTTATCAGAACTGCTGAGAAGGTGATTGGCTGTCCACTTTCCACCTTGAGACTCCATCGACAGCTCCAGGTGTTTCACCAGAGCCAGGGCAATCATAAAAGACCACCATCACCCCTTTTTTCTTAGTGAAAAAGAAGGATGGGGGCTACGACCTTGCATTGACTATCGTGCGCTGAACGAAATTACTGTGAAGTTTCACCTGGACACCTCTAGCACAAGAATTGGAGCTGTTTTAATCTCAACGTCAAGATCCAGCAAATAAAATCTATGCCTGTGCACACTTCTCTCGCAAACTCTCTCCTGCTGAACCCAACTACGACGTGGGGAATTGCAAATTACGAGCCATGAAAGCAGCCTCTGAAGAGTGACGTCATTGGTTGGACGGCACGCTACACCCTTTCATTGTCCTGACCGATCGCAAGAATCTTGAATATCTACGTTCTGCCAAACGGATAAATACACGACAGGCACGGTGGGCTATGTTTTTTACACAATTCCAGTTTAGCATATAGACCGGGATCCAAGAATACTAAAGCAGATGCTCTTTCTCGTCTCTATAACAAGCCCAACGAACACAGAACTGCTGAATCCATAATTCCTGAAAACCAGATCATCGCACCCATACATCATGACTGAAATAAATCAAACCGACACTCACTCTCCTCCTTTTCCAGAAGACTGCCCTCTTTTAAAAACTTTTGTACCCAAAAATGTATAACCTGCTTTGCTGGAACAATTACATGTTTCATCCAGCTTCGGTCATCCCCGCATTTTAGGTACTATTCACCTCACACAAAATAAGTTTTAGTGGCCTTCCATGTCTGAGGATATCACTGACTTTGTAAAGAACTGTGGCATCTGCAACATTTCAAAACCCTCACATCAACTTTTGACAACCACTTCCTATTTCTCAACAACCCTGGTCACACATCGCAATCACACAGATCTACCTAAATCTAGGGCTGCAGCTATTGATTATTTTTGTAATCGATTAATCTAGCACTGAATCGATCGATTAATCAAGTAATCGGATCAAATTTTTGTGTGTGTTTTTAAACAACCAAAACAAATAATGCATAACGAAAATGACGTGGCTGCAAAATGTTTAAGCATTTGGCTATTCATTCTAAAAAAAACAAAGGTATTGACATTTGGCCAACAACCTGTGTGTGTGTGCACGTGCACCTGTGTTTGTGTGTGTGCACGCGTGCTGTGCGTGAGGAAGAGTGAAACCATAGTCAGACTTTCAGTTGCTTCATTGCAGTTTGGTACGTCAGAAATACATACATTCATTTTCAATAGAACGCTGCATTTTGTTTGCATCACTTGCATTGCGGTGCATTTTAGGTTAAGAATCCGTTCGAAAAATCACAACATCACGTCCCGCTGTATACAGTGAATGCATGCTGAAATTATTGTTGCATGGCTACATAAAAGTTTTAAGCATATGTGATGCATTGCGCGATCGGTCTGACTCGTGTGAGAGACGAGGGTGCATCCGTGTGTGTGAAAAGGCGGGGGTCCTTTTTTGAGCTATACTCTCTTACAATTGAACGTGAATACATTTACTACTTAAAAACATCAAAGCTAAACATCATATCTAGTCAAACCGCATAACGACATCGCTACAAATACAGTATGGGATTAAAATCAGCGAAAGCTACGTTAACTTGATTCAGCGACGCTTGGTGAAACAGCAGTGGATGTTTTCGGTTCAGATGCTGAATGTAATGTAAAGATAAGATCCCAAACTTTAGACATTCTCTCTCTGCCATATATGGACATATTTACTCTCCGCCATCGCGCCAACTAAATTCAAACTGTATCACGCGCTATGATGTGCTTCCTGAACATTGAACATGGTCCGCGTGAGTCAGATCTCGGCGCGTGTAGTGCGCGTCATAGGAATTTAACGAGGCTTCGAGGCAGAATTTTTGCATCGAGGAATTTTTTGAATCGAGTTAATCGAGTAACTCGATGAATCGTTTCAGCCCTACCTAAATCCAACAATAGCATGGTAATCCTCACAGTGATAGATCGCTTCTCTAAAGCCTGCCAGTTGATACCCCTACCTAAACTACCTACTGGCTTCGAGACAGCCGAAATGCCCTGCAACTATGTGCTCAGGTTTTATGGTCTACCAGAAGACATCATTTCTGACAGAGATCTACAATACACATCACGGGTCTGGTCTGCATTCTTCAAACAACTAAACATCAATATCAATACATATCAGTTAAACCTCCGGATACCATCCACAAGCCAACGGTCAGATGGAAAGACTAAATCAAGAGCTCGCCCGCTTTCTCCACTCATACTGTCACCAAAATCAAGCTGACTGAAGTAGGCACCTCATGTGGGCAGAATATGCTCAGAATTCGCTCAAAGCAGCCGCTGGATTTCCCCCCTTTCAAATGCATCCTAGGATATCAACCACCATTTTTTCCATGGTCTGGTGAACCCTCTGACCTGCCTGCAGTAAACGATTGGTTACGAAGAAGTGAAGAAACTTGGAATGAGGCTCATCATCATATACAAAGAGCCATCACAGGACAAAAGATACCGGCCAATCGACATCGCAGTCGATATATCGGCCCGGTCAGTGGGTCTGGCTCTCCACTCAAAATATCTGTCTCTGTCTACCTTGCAGAACACTCAGTCCCAGGTATGTGGGTCCATTTAAATTATTAGACAAATTAACCCTGTTTCATATCGATTGGCATTACCTTCTTCTTATCGTATTAATCCCAATTTCCATGTTTCTCTGTTAAAACCTGCTGGTGGTCCAAGAGGGGAGTGAGAGGAGGCAGCCGGTCCATTGGGTCCACCGCCCCTGCTGATCGGTGGCTAGGAGGCTTATCAGGTCCACAACATTCTAGATTCCAGACGCCGGGGAGCCTAGATTGGGAGGGGTACGGCCCTGAGCAATGCTCTTTGGTAAGGAGGGCATCCTTGACCCTTCACTCAACGTCAAGTTCCATAAAAATCACCCAGACAAACCGGCCCCTCAACCTTGTGGAAGACCCCAGCGTCGCACGCGTCCTCGCTTCAAGATTCGCTCGCGGGGGGGGGGACTCTGTCATGAACGAGGCGCCTGCTCCACCCTCCAATCATCGCCAGAGGGAGCCATCTCCCAAGGTTTAGTACTCGCTTTGCACAGTGGGGAAATACTGTAAGACTTTTGCCAGATCCCGCCCCTCCCCGAGAACACAGCATGGGTGCCCGAGAACGCAGTGTGTGTTTTCCCTATAGGTGCCCGAGGCAACAAGGACATCAAAAGAGAAATCTTTACAATACAAGTTTCCTCCAGAACTCACGACAGGGGACCAAGAACCCAAAACACCCCTCTCGAGAACCATAACTTTATCTTTAATACAGTAGGCTCCCCACGGAGTTACATTTGGTTTTTAAAGGTCCCATATTTTCAAATCAAAGTGTCGCAGTTCAATGCTTGTTTTTTTTCAGGAATCTACTCATCAAAGATGTTGCAGTCCTTACCTTGTTGGATCCGACCTCAAATCCACAACCCATAAGTAAACACATTTTAAGTAGGGCTACACAATAACTTGCACATCTCATTGATCAGTAGTAGGGATGCACCGAAATTTCGGTCGCCGAAAATTTCGGCCGAAAATGGCATTATCGGTTTCGGGCCGAAATAAAATATCCAGCTGAAAATGTAAACTGAAAATGAATGTCAACCGCACCCCTCCCATCTGTGCGCTAGCGCTTGGGTTTCACTCACAGTGATCAGTCGTCTCCGACCCCTCCCCTTCGTGCTCAATAGTGCTGCAACGACGCGTCGGCGTAATCGATTACGTCGACTACGCGACGCGTCACGCTGTTTACATTTATCTCGCGTAATGGCGGCTTCTGCTCCTGGCAGTGTTATCTATACATTTATTTGTTTGTGTGCGCCACAAAATCAACAATGGTCGCAACATTTACATTTTTATTTTCATTTAAAACGGCTTCATTTATTGTTGTGAGCGCTCGGTGATGCCTCTCTTGTGCACGCTCTCTCTCTCTCTCTCTGTGCGTGAAGCCCCTAGACAGCGCCTCTCATACATGACACTGAGTGAAAGAATTAAACGTTGGCTGTGTTTTCCATACGGATTCCTCTGTGTACTTGCATTTTCACGTAAACGTCAGATGTTACTGACAGAGAAGACGACTGATTCGAGTTTATCATGAAAGGTTAGCAGTGTTTTCCCACACACACTGCTTCTCTATGTCGTTGTGCGCGAGCTCTCTCTCTCCTATGCCCGCGCATGCCTTCTGTAGTAACTCTGTGTAATGGCAATTTTGTAATTTGCGCCGAATTGTCTGCGATGTCTCGTTTATAAATCAAGATTTTAGTAACTAGTAAGTTAAATTAACAGCTGGTTGGATTAAACACAAGGTTATTGGTTCATGTTTAGTCACTATTATAATAGTCTTTTGGGTGGTTTCCTGGACAGAGATTATCTTAAGCCAGAACTAGACATTAGTTTAATTATTAAATATAATTAGTTTAAACAAACATGCATTACTAAAAACATTACTTGTGTGCATTTTGAGTCAAAACTAAAGTCACGGATGTATTTAAAGATATGTCAGTGCAAGATGTTTTCAGTTTGGACAGCTCTTATATTTATTTTAGTCTAGGACTAGTCTAATCCCTGTCTGGAAAAACGCCACTATATATCTGACAACAGAACAGATAATATGTGAAAATTGCATTCAGTTGTGTTAAAATGCTAATTTCAGACCTTATTAATGTACAACTTTGTTCTTTTTTATAAATGTTTGCAATTTCTTTATTGTTTATTAGATTTTCCCACCTTTTTGCTGATCCGAAAAATAATCTGATCTGTGCCTCAAAAACTGTAATGTGATCCAAACTGTGAGTTTTTTTTATTCGTCACACACCCCTAGTAAAGTTAGCACACAGTGATAGCCATAAATGCAATTGTACTAATAATTGGCATAATAATTTATTTCGGTGTTTCGGTTTCGGTTTTTCGGCCTTGGTTTACTTTTTTCGGTTTTCGGTTTCGGCCAAGAATTTTCATTTCGGTGCATCCCTAATCAGTAGTAAAGCGGCATCACCCGCTTTCAGAACCGGCTGCCGGTTGCCACTTCTGAAAGCAGTTGATGGTGATTTACTACTAATCAATGCACCGGCTTTACTGAAGAGGTACGCGGGACAATTATCATGCAGTCCTTACTTTTAAAGGAACAGTATGCAAGAAATGTATATAAATTAATTATAAAATAGCCCTGATATGTCACTAGACATTAATAAATCATTTTCATTTCAAATACTTATATTACTCACAACAGTGGTCTGGCAAGGATATTGTCATTTAAAAAGTGGAGTTGCAGCCCTCATACCTCTAAATGAATCAATGGAAAGTTGTGCGAATAAAAGTGAAAATGGCATTAAAAATTTCCTTACCTTGGTGTTTTAGTAAACCTCTGAGATGTGACTTATCAAGTCTTGATTTCTGTTGAATGTGCTCTGTAAAAAAGATTTACAGCACACCGATTAGCTGGACAGACAACAACAACTAAAAAGTGAAATCACTTCCAATGGGTAAACTATTCATTACTCAAATGTATTTTTTCTTTTTTATGTTGTCGTTGCCTCTAATTACAAGTCTACATGAAATTCAAAGATAATTCTTTTTATTCTTTTCCAATAGTTTCATTATGGAAATCCACCACACCCCGAGGCAATGGGGTGGTGGACGGATGCTGCAAAAAACTGTCACGGGACAGCTATTTATAGGCTCTCACGCTGATTGTTTTTATCACATGACTATGCTCCTCTCAAACTTTCAAAATTCCAAACAATCTAAATGAATCAATGGAAAGTTGTGTGAATAAAAGTGAAAAATGTCAATTAAATTTTCCATACCATGGTGTAGTAAACCTCTGAGATGTGACTGATCAAGTCTTGATTGCTGTCCGAAGTACTCTATAAAAAAGATTTACAGCACACCAATTAGCTGGACAGACAGCAACAGCTAAAAAGTAAAGTCACTTCCAATGGGTAAACTATTCATTACTCAAATGAATTTTTTTTATGTTGTCTTTGCCGCTAATTACAAGTCTACGTGAAATTCAAAGAGAATTCTTTTTACTCTTTTACAATAGTTTCATTATGGAAATCCACCACATCCCGAGGCAATGGGGTGGAGAACGGATGCTGCAAAAAACTGTCACGGGACAGCTATTTATAGGCTCTCACGCTGATTGTTTTTATCACATGACTATGCTCCTCTCAAACTTTCAAAATTAAAAAAATCTAAAAGTGAAAAATTGCATTTAAATTTTCCATAACTTGGCGTTTTACTGAACCTTGGAGATGTGGGATATCAAATCTTGATTCCTGTCGCATGTACTCTGTAAAAAAGATTTATAGCACACCGATTAGCTGGACAGACAACAACAGCTAAAAAGTTAAGTCACTTTCAATGGGTAAACTATTCATTACTCAAAAGTTGTCTTTGTCTCTAAATTCAAGTCTACATGAAATTTGCAGTGGGCATTCAAATAACGCTTACGTATAAGGGACAAAAAAGGCAATGCCGTTCGGACCGAAATCTATGATTGGTTGAACATTTTTTGGTCCTACGCCTTTCACAGATGACATAAATGTCTACAAATACATTTAAACAACTTAGCACAGTTATTGCTATCAGTATGTGAGGAGACTTTTAACCAGCATAACTAAAAATGTATCAGGATCCAATGTGTTACCCTACCTTTAATGGCTCGGTGGTCGGTCAAGAAAATTTTTAGTTTTCGCCATCCCTAATTTAATATTTGATCCTTGTCTGCTATATAAGTGCATTGGTTTTTTATGCCGGTTTGACGGTATTGAAACTGATACCTTTGCTATTTTTAGATCCCGCGGTATACCATATTACCGTATTACCGCCCAAGCTTACTGTATACCGCTGTTTCCACTGTCCTAAAAATGGGTTGATGTCTTCCTTGTTCTAAGTCCCTCCTTAAAAAATACATGACAAGTTCTGATTGTGTAGTTTGTTTAGTGTGTTGTGATTTGACAGCAGCTTAGCTTAGCAGAGCAGTTTGAGCTTAGCTGGGGACTGATGTATTCCCGTGGACGGAGTTTAGTCAAAAACTCTTATATTGTTGCATCTTCATGGGATTTGAACTATCAATCTCTGGGTTATAAGCAAGTCTCACTAACCACTCGGCCACACGGCCATATGTTAACATTGTATATAAGGCAGACTTATTGCATTCATAGCATGAACGCAACATTATGAGAATAGGTGAGAATATTTTCATGTTAAATTGTTAGTATGGTCATATACTTTTAATATAACGACCTACACATTTGATTACAGATTTTTAATTGGACATTTAGATGAATTGGTATATAATTCAAGAAAGCAGAAAAAACAGTACTGTATAAATAATATAGACTATTCGTAAGTATTAATCATGTTGGTACAATAATGCTGATATTTGTAAATAAACACATTTTTATAGGACTAATCATGTAATATAGACATAGGCCTGTCATAGACGTCCAAATGACGTCCAAAGAATTACCCAGTTCAAACGTCAAATGTTGCCCGTAAATATGACATCCAAGTAGGGTCATGGTTGGACATCCAAATAGTGGATCTAGTTTGGACGTCGAATAGATGTCCAGAATTGGTCATGGACCGACGGACCCAATATGGACATGATCTGCACGTCTATCCGACGTCCTGTGTTTAGTGGGATATTGCCTGGCAATTAACTTTTCAGCTTTATCATTTTGCAGGTATTATTAACTAACAGCAAGTTTGAAAAAATGGGATCAGTAAGAACGTGACCTTTAATATCATTGAATTTAGTGAAAGTGTAATAATAATTAATGTCTGTTATTAGTACACACGGAATTTGTTTACGATTAACAGACATTTACTATTATTAACACTTTCAATAAATTCAATGAGACCAACAGAATGATGCCCAACAAATGAAATATCTTTATTCAGTTGCTGCCACTGGCAGGGGTGGTATCTAAAGTAAAATTCAGGGCTTTTTAGGGAGATTAGTTGAAAATGCCTGAAAAAAGTTGAAAAAGTGCCTTCTGCTGTTTTGGATTGCATGGTCACATTTGTGAAAAAATCATGATCATATTTGTGAGAAAATCATGGTCATATGTGTGCAAAACACAGTACATATTGTAACACCTTTGCATTTTCTCTCAAATTGCCTTTTGTATTTGCAAAGCTGTTTCTGCTTGTTTGCGAGTCTAGTTTCCCTTTGCAAAGCAGATTGAGTTTGTTTGCAACATTTGTTTGTTTAAATATGGCACAAAATTCACTCCTAAGAAATGTGTTCAAACAGCCACAGGAGACTGCCTACTGTCCCGCCTATTTATCTAATGTGATGTACGGAGCACAATGTTTTACATCTTTTCTGACTTCAAGCGTAAACACACAGTGTACAGCGCTATCTTTCATTGTCGCTGCTCTCCAAATCTTTCATTACTTTCATTTTGCGAGCATGTGAAAGTTGTGCAAGCTTATTTCATCGTTCTCCCGCTCATGTTTAAACAACAGCAGAGGTACTTCCTCACAGCCCATCCCCTCAGTAATCATAATAACAATGGTTGAAAGTGAACCAAAGTGACATATTTAAATACCAGGTGTAAAAGTGAATGTGACTCTCTTTTCCACTTCCACTTTCACTAAGGGGCCCCTTTGCTCTTTACTTCCTACAGCACTAAATGACTATGTTAGTCAAGACTAAATGTTTTGGAATTAAAATTAGTCCAGTGTGTTTTGTTAAAAATGTCCCATGATATGTCAGTTAATTAAAACCTTTCATACATGTTCAAAGAAATCAACACATTTAGACAGCGTCAACGTTACGTCCATAGTACAAAAGTATACAGTTATAAAAATGCAATGCATGTTGATAACATGTCATGTTGTAGAATATATGAACGTGCTGCAGTGCCACCTCACAAGTTTGCTAAAATCCTGTCTCTTTAGTGTTACTGAAATGTATTTAAAAAGAGGGTTCTAAAAAAGTTTGCTTTTAAAAATGAAACATTTAAATTAAATTAAACTTGTCCACTTACTCATAAGGGTCCGTCATCGTGAAAGGTCGACTTTATTTTGCGCTTTAAACGCATCCAGATACAGCACAACTATGGAGGAGATTTCCTTATGTTTATATGGAAATTAAGCCACAAACCCGATCGTGACTACCGAATCAGGAAGAAGTTGATGTACAGACTATCACATGTGACATGATTGTGAAATCGACTCACTCAAAACACTCATTCACTGCAGTTAGAGCCCGAAGCCATTTGTTTTGAGAATAATGGCTGGCTGATGAAGTTATTGGCTGGCTAGCCGGCTCAGCCGAAACCTAAATGGCTGCTGCAGCCGCCAAACTTTTCATAGCTGCAAATGGCTGAAGCTGCCACATGTCTACAGATGTCTATGTTATACTGATTAACAGTGTTGGAAAAAATTACTTACAAAGTGTAATATATTATATATTACAAATTACTGTAATTTGAAAGTAATTAATTACATTACAATATTACTGTCTCTGAACTGTAATGAGTTACGTTACTTTTGAGTAACTTTCATCAAAATAACAGAAGTATGACTAGGCATTATAAAATGTTAAAATGTAGTTTATTGCTGCTTATAAATCTAGAAGTTATGTGTTTGCCCTCGAGCTTTAGTGAAGACTTATGGCAAAATACAGTAACAATCACTGTCAGAATTATCAACATAGACAAATGATCTGGTAAAAGTCTGGTAAATTATGGTACACATAACCAAACACAATAGAGCTAGAGCCCACTATAATGCTACCTATAGACTAATAACATGACAAAACACGCAACCTCTTTTCATTTCTATTCTTTAATTCACTTTTAATTCAGAGCCACAGCACAAACCTGGCATGCACTGGGTTGAATGAATGAATGAATATATGTTCCCATACAAAGGCTGGTAAAAACTTTTAACATTGATGTTTAAAAGTCCACCCTAATTTTACGTTGTAGTTTTGGTTGCTGTTTGTAATTAAACTGTAGATAGATTAGCAATAGCCGAGCAATCTATTATGTATCTGGACTGTAACTATAGCAACGTTAGCTTACCTTGTCATTGCTGGTGTGATATGGATTTTACTGGCAAGCTTTTTAAACGTCTCTTTACTTCTGGGGTTCAAGCAGCATTGGAGACCGATAGAAAGAAACTTTCTGTTGCTTTTACTTAGTGCTCTCATTCGCAGAATTATGCGTGTGCGCCGCTACCGGACCTGATTGCGACCACTTTTGTCAATGTTATACAGCCACGGACTTCCCAGAAGCGGCTCTTTAAGAAACGCGTCTATATTTGACTTCACCGATTCCAAATCGCAGTTCCAATACAAAATTAAAGTAAAAATGAGCATGCTGCATACAGATTTTTCCTGTGTGGATGCTGGTCGCGCGCATTGGTCAAAAATAAAAAATAAAAATAACACGGTCTATTTTTGAAAATGCATTGTTGTGACGCGCACGTTACTAATGCATCACTTCTTCTGTACGGAAAACGAGCAATTTTAATTTCCCAATCCGAAGACTGCAACCTCCGGAGGTCGCATTTTTACGCTGCCTACTTCATCAACACTGATTTTTATTTCAAAATATCAACAATTATAAAGTTTATTCTTATTATAAGTTAATTGTAAATTGATGTAATATGCGTATGGCTAGCGAATGTAATGCTCAGTTAACTTAAATAAACCAGGCTTGATGACGTATGTGTCACGGCCGGGGCGGACCCAAGATGACTAAAGGGTCACGCCCCTCTCTAGTTCCCACCTCGAGGAGGTTCCCAAGACCACCCCAATGACCAGACAGACACGTGAATTACCACAAAACTGAGTTTTTATTAAATAATTAAAAACATAAGGGGAAAGGGGAAGGGCAGTTTAAAACAATCTTCCTCTTCTCGCCTCCAGGGCATACGTTGGGGCAGGGGTAGGAGGTTTTTACTGCTGACACTGTTCGGTCCTCTTCGAGGCATTGCTGCAAACACAGGTAAGTGATATACTGCACAGGTAGGTTACTCACACTACTGGACCTTTAATATACTCCAAAGCATCCGTGGAGACAGAGGTAAAGGGTTTCTCACTACTGACACTGCTTGGTCCTCTTCGAGGCGTTGCTGTAAACACAGGTAAGTGATATACTGCACAGGTAGGTTACTCACACTACTGTACCTTTAATATACTCCAAAGCATCCGTGGAGACAGAGGTAAAGGGTTTCTCACTACTGACACTGCTTGGTCCTCTTCGAGGCGTTGCTGTAAACACAGGTAAGTGATATACTGCACAGGTAGGTTACTCACACTACTGGACCTTTAATATACTCCAAAGCATCCGTGGAGACAGAGGTAAAGGGTTTCTCACTACTGACACTGCTTGGTCCTCTTCGAGGCGTTGCTGTAAACACAGGTAAGTGATATACTGCACGGGTAGGTTACTCACACTACTGGACCTTTAATATACTCCAAAGCATCCGTGGAGACAGAGGTAAAGGGTTTCTTACTGCTGACACTGCTTGGTCCTCTTCGAGGCGTTGCTGCAAACACAGGTAATGTTACTCACAACACTGAGGCCTTTGGTTCCTTCCAAGCATTCGTGGAGACAGAGGTAATGGGTTCTCACTACTGACACTGTTTGATCCTCTTCGAGGCGTTACTGCAAACACAGGTAATGGTTGGGTTCTCTCCTCTGGCTCGGGCCTCAACGTGCTATTTCTTCGCACAATCTGCACGGGGCCCGGGCGGCTTCAGTTACTGCCAATACAGCACACACACAGCAAGCTTAGTGAAACACATGGTAAAAGTCACACTCACCACAGCACTCTGCACACGCACTCCATGTGAAGTTAAGGCTGGGCCGCCTAGGTCTTGGCTGCTTGAGAGGCGGGTTGGGCGTTGTACACGCCAGAGAAAGAGAAAAGATTTCACAGATAAATATGTTCCACAACGCCCCTCTATATCTCCTAGTTACCTCTTCGGCTCACCTACGCATTCAGTCTCCGCAGGGCCGGTAACGCTTGGTTGTCCAACCGATTTCCCAATATACATCCAACAGCGTCGTGTTTGCTTCTCCACATCCAAATCACTCGATAACTTCCGTATTCCAACGTCTTCAACTTCTCGTCTTCCCTGAGGGATAAATGTGAGTCAACCCAGCCGATCTCCACCGTAACAACGAGCACAAGCAACGTATGCACAAAGTGCCACCAACAACATGCTCTGGTGTAGTGCTCCTTTAAAATCCACCGCTCCGTCCTTTTCGCCTTTCTTGGCTGCCGCACTCTTTCCATGCGCTATAAGCGCTTCCGTGGATCAACGGCGCCCTCCGGCTCCTCTAAGGACAGAGCGTGTGATCGGGTCTGCCCTAGGCAGTGAAGCAACTCGTGCCCGAAACGACTCTCTCCATTGTGCTTCTTTGGACCTTTTAATGTGTCTTGTCTCTACTCCTCCTCCAATCACGGGTCGTCACGTTGATGCACCACACCTGTTGCTCATTCCCTCATAATCTACGTTGTCAGGGAGACCAGGAAGTAAAATAGTGTTTTTAAAAAGAGGTCTGGCGGGAAACCATCTTCAGGCGGAACCAATCTCCCCTGCTTTTGGTTCCGCCTCATCATAGTCACCCTGTGACATCCCCCCCTGCCAAACCGTTCTCGTCCCGAGAACGAATTGTTTGGGGACTGTTACACTTTAGTAGGGGTCTTTTTAAAAATGTGGTAGGCCATTGGGGGACCTTGGTCGCTCAACCCGAGGTGGACTGCCGACTACGCCAAATCTGTCACGGCCGGGGCGGACCCAAGATGACTAAAGGGTCACGCCCCTCTCTAGTTCCCACCTCGAGGAGGTTCCCAAGACCACCCCAATGACCAGACAGACACGTGAATTACCACAAAACTGAGTTTTTACTAAATAATTAAAACATAAGGGGAAAGGGGAAGGGCAGTTTAAAACAATCTTCCTCTTCTCGCCTCCAGGGCATACGTTGGGGCAGGGGTAGGAGGTTCTTACTGCTGACACTCTTCGGTCCTCTTCGAGGCATTGCTGCAAACACAGGTAAGTGATATACTGCACAGGTAGGTTACTCACACTACTGGACCTTTAATATACTCCAAAGCATCCGTGGAGACAGAGGTAAAGGGTTTCTCACTACTGACACTGCTTGGTCCTCTTCGAGGCGTTGCTGTAAACACAGGTAAGTGATATACTGCACAGGTAGGATACTCACACTACTGTACCTTTAATATACTCCAAAGCATCCGTGGAGACAGAGGTAAAGGGTTTCTCACTACTGACACTGCTTGGTCCTCTTCGAGGCGTTGCTGTAAACACAGGTAAGTGATATACTGCACAGGTAGGTTACTCACACTACTGGACCTTTAATATACTCCAAAGCATCCGTGGAGACAGAGGTAAAGGGTTTCTCACTACTGACACTGCTTGGTCCTCTTCGAGGCGTTGCTGTAAACACAGGTAAGTGATATACTGCACGGGTAGGTTACTCACACTACTGGACCTTTAATATACTCCAAAGCATCCGTGGAGACAGAGGTAAAGGGTTTCTCACTGCTGACACTGCTTGGTCCTCTTCGAGGCGTTGCTGCAAACACAGGTAATGTTACTCACAACACTGGGGCCTTTGGTTCCTTCCAAGCATTCGTGGAGACAGAGGTAATGGGTTCTCACTACTGACACTGTTTGATCCTCTTCGAGGCGTTACTGCAAACACAGGTAATGGTTGAGTTCTCTCCTCTGGCTCGGGCCTCAACGTGCTATTTCTTCGCACAATCTGCACGGGGCCCGGGCGGCTTCAGTTACTGCCAATACAGCACACACACAGCAAGCTTAGTGAAACACACGGTAAAAGTCACACTCACCACAGCACTCTGCACACGCACTCCACGTGAAGTTAAGGCTGGGCCGCCTAGGTCTTGGCTGCTTGAGAGGCGGGTTGGGCGTTGTACACGCCAGAGAAAGAGAAAAGATTTCACAGATAAATATGTTCCACAACGCCCCTCTATATCTCCTAGTTACCTCTTCGGCTCACCTACGCATTCAGTCTCCGCAGGGCCGGTAACGCTTGGTTGTCCAACCGATTTCCCAATATATATCCAACAGCGTCGTGTTTGCTTCTCCACATCCAAATCACACGATAACTTCCGTATTCCAACGTCTTCAACCTCTCGTCTTCCCTGAGGGATAAATGTGAGTCAACCCAGCCGATCTCCACCGTAACAACGAGCACAAGCAACGTATGCACAAAGTGCCACCAACAACATGCTCCGGTGTAGTGCTCCTTTAAAATCCACCGCTCCGTCCTTTTCGCCTTTCTTGGCTGCCGCACTCTTTCCATGCGCTATAAGCGCTTCCGTGGATCAACGGCGCCCTCCGGCTCCTCTAAGAACGGAGCGTGTGATCGGGTCTGCCCTAGGCAGTGAAGCAACTCGTGCCCGAAACGACTCTCTCCATTGTGCTTCTTTGGACCTTTTAATGTGTCTTGTCTCTACTCCTCCTCCAATCACGGGTCGTCACGTTGATGCACCACACCTGTTGCTCATTCCCTCATAATCTACGTTGTCAGGGACACCAGGAAGTAAAATAGTGTTTTTAAAAAGAGGTCTGGCGGGAAACCATCTTCAGGCGGAACCAATCTCCCCTGCTTTTGGTTCCGCCTCATCATAGTCACCCTGTGACATATGCAGCCTGCATATGCGACCTCCGCAGGTTGCAACCCCTCTGTGTATTGTAGCAACGAGCGAGCACAAGACTGCTGTTATGAAACCAATCGGAAAACAGATCTCGTGTATTGTTTATATATTTTGTGTGTGTATGTCTCTATGTGATAGAATTATTATTTGATGCAAATAATTCTAGCCAGCTCAGCCAAACTTTATCAGCTGGCGGCTCAATTTGGCTTAGGAAATTATAGGCTGCTGCCGGCTGAACTTCTAAATGGCGCAAATGGCGGCGGCTTCGGGGTCTCACTGCAGTCCACTGGAAATACTGATCGGTACAAGTGCGCTAAGTTTAAAGCAACACCAAAGAGTTTTTGCTCTTTGCTCCCCCTATAGGTTAGAAGCGTAATTGTCCATTACCCACTGTCATAAATACTGAGGCATAGCTGGCTCCGATTGGATTGTAGGTCTGCCGTAAAGCAAGTTTTTGTAGTATTCACTCGGACTACAGGACCGCTACCCGACGGTTGGAAACTTATTTAGTGCGGTTTTGGCCGATAGAGGGCTGCAAAGCGAATGTGAAAGTACTGTTCACCCTGTTTAGAGTGGATGAACGACTGAAACTGTTTTGGAAGCGTTATTTTAAGGTAAAAAAAAACTCTTTGGTGTTGCTTTAATGTAGTCTACTTGCTATATATACCGTTAGCTCACCTGCTCCACTGGCTATTAGGGAGCATGAAGTCCGAAGGCTCCTCAAAGGTCTGAACATCAGGAAGGCGTGTGGACCAGACAGGGTGTCTCCTGCTTCCCTTAAGCACTGTGCTAGTGAACTGACCCCAGTGCTCACAGACATTTTTAATCAGTCCCTGGAACATTGCCGAGTGCCTGCCTGCTTCAAAACCGCTGTTATCATTCCAGTGCCGAAAAAGCAAAGATCAGCTGCTTGAATGACTACAGACCGGTTGCTCTCACTTCTGTAGTGATGAAAGCTTTTGAACGCTAAGTTCTCTCTCATCTTAAAGCATCTATCGATCACCTCATTGATCCTCTTCAATTTGCATATCGTCCCAACCGTTCAGTTGACGATGCTATCAACATTGCACTTCACTTTATTTTACAACACTTGGACAATCGGAATACCTATGCTAGACTCCTATTTGTGGATTACATCTCTGCCTTCAATACTATAATTCCCAATCTTCTTCACAGTAAACTGTCCCATCTGAACATTAACCCTCTCCTCTGCTCATGGATTATTGATTTCCTTACTAACAGGACTCAGTATGTCAGGCTGGGCCCATATCTCTCCTAGCCCCGCACATGTAACACCGGTGCCCCTCAGGGCTGTGTGCCGTCTCCTCTGCTATTCTCACTGTACACCAATGACTGTACCTCTGGTGACCCATCTGTCAAAATCATCAAATATGCGGACGACACCACAATAATAGGCCTCATCTCTAACAACGACGAGTCAGCCTACCGCAGTGAGGTTAGTCGCCTGGAGTCCTGGTGTGCAGTCAGTAACTTGGAACTTAACATCAATAAAACTGTGGAGATGATTGTGGACTTTCGTAAAAGGCCCCCGACTCATCCTCCTCTGCTCAGTAATGATGCATCCGTGTCTGTCGTGGAGCACTTCAAGTTCTTGGGCACAACCATTACCAACTCACTCAAATGGGATAATAATATCTCCCAACTAGTGAAGAAGGGCCAGCAGCGTCTGTTCTTTCTTCGCCGCCTAAAAGGACTACTGCTTAGCACCTCCATCATGGTACAATTCTACAGAGCATTCATTGAGAGTGTGCTAACTTCCTCCCTTACGGTCTGGTTTGCCTCTGCGTCAGCCCGCGCAAAGGCCAGACTACAAAGAGTCATCCAGGCAGCAGAGAGGATTATTGGCTGTCCCCTGCCCTCTATTATGGACCTGCATAGCTCTAGGACCATTAACAGAGCTGTGAAGATTGCGGCCGACCCCTCTCATCCTGCCAACAGTCTGTTTAATCTTCTACCCTCGGGAAAGCGGTATAGGGCTATTTTGCCCAAAACATCACGCCATCACTACAGTTTTTTCCCCCATGCAATAGCCCTTCTAAGTGACTTTTAACTTAAATTCATTTGCATGTTGTTTGTTGTACTGTGTGTTGCCTGCATGGAGAATACCGAACCAAATTCCTAGTATGTGTATACATGGCGAAATAAAGTTGAATTGAATTGAGTTATGTACAGCCCATCTGAAACAGAAACTGAAAGTAAGTGCCTTTGTCTCCTCATGGCGTTTAGTTTTCAGATCACTAACAAAATTGAGTGAAACTCTTCACATGTATGGCCGTATACCATTAAGGTCCCCCGAGGTCCGGACCTCGGTAATTTTCTGACACTTGTCTTATTTGACTCAACTTATTTGGCTTGCATGTCTGGACTCTGGAGCTGCAAGTAGTCTAAACAAACGGTAATAAGAGTATATTAAAGAACATTAATGATAAAACACAGATATTTTACACGTCAGCAGAAGAATAACAATAAGTCAAGATGAATAATCGGGAGGCTCACGGTCCGAAGCATCAACACGAATTGTCCTCGGCCGGACAGCCTGAGGTAAGTTTACTAATAACTAACAAAATAAATAGAATAATCCCACTGCAAGTTTTATTCATGTGAAGACTGCAACAGTTGTGTTAAACTGTATATGAATGGTAGTGCGTTTCTCATAGCAGAGCAAAGATCGTTACGTAACAGATCATTTGTTCCATAGTCTACTTTGGCACATATTTTAGGCTTACAATGGATATGTGAAGTGCAAAGATAATGATCTTTCTTTAATTGTGGATAGGAAAACAATTCTATCTTTATTATTGTCCATACAAAAACAAATGTAAGATTTTAGCCTAATTCCGCTTTTCTTTTTATTTTACTTATCAGGACCAAAGAGTGTCATTTCTCCAGGTAGACACTGAACCAGTTCATGTTGTTCTCTGTATATAAAATACCAATTTAAAGGGGCTTTGGTACATTTTTATGTGTTTTTAGTTTATGTTTTATTAGATTTGACAAGTTCAGCATAAAATTCATGTTAGCTATTCCTAAAAGAACAAGTGTGAGAACATATTTTGCAGTGTATGTTAAGTTTAAATCAATTTGAATTCAAATCAGTTAATCTTCAATACACGTTTACTGGAGCACCATGAAGCCTTGAAAGTGGTAGTCATGTTTGCTGCTACTGGTGGGCAGTGCTTTAAGTGGCCCAAAAGAGGTGCCGGTACTCTATTTTTTTTTTTTTTTTTTGCTGACTCGACTCCTATATTGAAGGGGTTTTATATTTAGCAGTCAACAGACGACCTTGTAAAAAATAATTAATCCTTTTATAAATGTGTGGATTTGCTTGAGCTAGAAATAGCTACTGAACATAAATAAAATGTGCAAAAGGTAGATATGTGAGTAAAATTTTCAGCATGGTTAAATGCTAAAACTAGTGGTTCAGATAGAAAAAGCTTAAAAAAAACTTTAAAATGACACCAAGACCATGTCTATGGGGTCAAGAATAACAAAATACTGGCCATTTGAAACTCTTATTAAAGTCATTTATTTTGTCCCATTGTTTTCCATTTTGCGGGTGGTAAAACTACTGTGCACGTCGTTCAAATTCATTGAAATTTCGTTTACTTTTAGTTTAGCAATTAAACTAAATGTATATTACAATTTCAAGAATGTTTTCTGCACATCGCCTGAGGAAATCCAAAGTTGCGTTGAGGGGAACCAAACTGAAAGCCGCGACAGCGGAGATTATCACGTACCTACAAGGCTTGCGTCTGACCTGCAGCTATCATTCTGGCTTGGTGGGATGTCAGCGAGTCCTCTGATTCTGACCTTGTTCTTTTACTACTCAGAGTCTAAAACAAGGAGGGCATATTACGTGTTCATTGTATTTTCATTTTAACCGAGCAGCTATGGTTGCGCGTTTCACACACAAACACACACCTCTCCAGAGCACGTTGACACTGACTGAAGGACGCATGCGCTTTTAACTTGTAAACGCAAGGGTGTATGGGTAATGTAGTCTCTGCTCTCGGTGGAACGAATTAGGAAGCGTACATTAAGGGCGCTCTGAAAAGCGGCAGCGCAGCCAAATGATTAAATTAAACCTCTGATTTTTAAACAGATGAGCGTTCCGGTACGCTAAAAGCACGTTCTGGGCGCACGTAGAGGTGGTGGTACGCTCAAGAGCTATTTTTAGAAGTGGCGGTACTGAGTACCGGGGCGTTCCGGCCCACTTAAAGCACTGCTGGTGGGACAGAAAGCTCTTTTTGAAAAGATAACATTTTAAAGATCTTTACTTGTGTTCAGAAGATGAACAAAAGTCTTAAGGGTTTGGAACGACATGATGGTGAGTAAATGATGACAGAATTGTCTTATTTAGGTGTATTAGCAGCACTCTAAAAGTGCATATCTGCACCACATCTGGTGGTATTCAGCCTACCTCCCCTTAATGTAGAAATGTCACTAATTTGGTTTCCATGATGATTTACTATGGACAAACATTGCTTTTTTATAAGCTACGATTTGATCATACTTCTCTTTTTTTTCTTTTTTTTTAGAATTGATTATGGTGTGATGTTTGGTGGTCAGCCGTCTCTTGTACTATGAAGAACTGCAATGGAAGAAGAGACAGTGCTTGATTTGGCAGGTGAACTGCACCTATTTTGTAAGACCAGATTTAATTTTAGAATATTTATCAAGAATAAATGTTTGATTTTTCTTCTTTTATTTTTATTTATAATTCTAGCCTGGTAGATGGCATGACATTAAACTATTAATAAACAAACAAACAAAAATACATCCTTCCTCCCACACTTTTTTGCAAACTCATTACTCATTATCACAGTTAGTAGTGTGCTGTCCCCTTCCCCTTAAGGAAATGTGGTCTCAAGACTCATCCAATGCCATGTGTAAATAGGGCCTATGTTGAGATTGGAATGACATGAAGTAAATATCAGGATTTTTTTTCTTGACATTCATGTACTTGCATATAGTTACTTTGGCATTATGTAATTATGTGTCCTTAGAAATTTATCAAACTAAATTTGGTATATTTATAACATCTGTATCCGTCGGACAAAACAATCCACGTACTCCGTTTTCTGATTAAATATCTTCCTTTAATCCTGTGTTTAATTTAAATCCAACAGAAAACCTATACAAACCAAAGACCAAATATGACCAATATGACCAAAGAGCGCACTTCCGCCGCAAGCTTCACAAGCTGTGTCCCAATTCCATGGCCGCGCCCTGTCAGCAGGACACATCGGAGACGTTTCTGGCTTATTAAAATAAATATGGAATCAGAAAAAAGATAATTTATTAGAAAATATGACACGTTGACACAATTGTCTCCAAATTCTTAAAGAGACAATACACAATTTTAACACACTATATATTTTCAATGTAAACACACAGAATATTTGCCTAAATGGTCTAAATGATATACATAAATAAACTAAGCTTACATATTAAGATAATTTCTAACAAAACTATTCAACGGCTGAATCTAAAGCAAAATAGGCTCCTTCAGTATGTGATGTATATCAGAGTCTTATGTAAAATAACCCATCCATATTATTTTATTGTTTGACTGTTCAGTCCTGTTCATATTTTCATTTAAAAAGCAGACATAAAAGTTACTTTCCCTAGTAACTAATTACTTTTGATATACAGTTACTGGTAGAGTAATTCAATTACTTTTAAAATAAGTAACTAGTAACTGTAACTAATTACTAATGTTTGTAACTAATTGTGGCTTTAAAAAAACTTAAGTTTACAGACAATGTTAACATTAGAACCCTGGAATTTTGAAGCTGGCCACCCTGTGCAAGGCTAACAGCAAAAACCTCCCCAGCAGCACATGAATAAAACTTGCAGTGGGATTATTCTATTTATTTTGTTAGTTATTAGTAAACTTACCTCAGGCTGCCTTGATTGTCCGGCCGAGGAGGATGGTGTTGATGCTCTGGACTGTGAGCCTCCCGATTACTCATCTTGAACTATTGTTATTCTTTTGCTGACGTGTAAAATATCCGTGTTTTATCATGAATGTTCTTTAATATACTCTTATTACCGTTTGTTTAGACCATGGGTCTTCAACCGGGGGTCCGCGGCCCCCAGGGGGTCCGTGACGGAACTGCAGGGGGTCCGCAAAATGATGTTTAACTACAAGCTATTTTTTGGTTAAAATTTTAAAATACATGTCCCCTTTAAGTTGTGCACGTGCGTGGCCGCATAGGTTTGAAGGCGCCCGTTCAGTTTAGCCAGCGGACCAAAATAAAATATCTGGATTATGTCCACTCAGGAAGCAGCAGTAGCGACAGAAATGTCATCATAAAACAGGTAAATCTTATGTGTGTCTTTCTTTCAGAATGTCATTTTAGAATCATTGCGACATGTTGTCTCTTCTATATTTCTGAACTTGGACGGCTGTTTCACGCGGTTCAGATTTAAAGCGCTAATTCAACAGGCAAATGACACCACACCGCGTCTGCATTTTAAACTGTGACAAAACTATCGCTCGCATTTAAAAATTAATGAAACGCGCGCCGTGAAGGTGCTTTGTATAAGATTCATAGTCAGGTTGAAATCCGCCTCTCAAAAAGTTGCCCCAAAGAGATGCGCTCGGACTCGTTGCATGTTGTTCTCCTGAGTCTGATATTAAGCTATGCAGAAAATAAACCCGCATTTCTCAAACTCGTGACAATGACGATACACGAAAAAGGCAACAGACCTCAAAATTATAAAGTAGCACAACGTCTATCCCCAGCAGAATAAAGAGTCTTTGTGCCATTCACCATGATCAGTCATCTTTATAAACTGAAAGCCCTTGTCTAATTCACAGTAAAATGAAAATATATTACACTGCAAATACCTTAAAATAATATTATATTATTATTATTATTATTATTATTATATTAATATAAAAACAAACTCTACTTTAACAAAGAATGATGCATGTTAATATAGTATCATGGCTGTGTGACAATATGGTTTGTTTCTATATATAAAACAGTTCCAGTCCTTGATTCTGATTTGTCATCAGTTGTACTTTACTCCAGTTTGCGTTGTGCCTAATACGAAAAGGCAGCCTCTCATACCTTACTGCCTACTTAAATATCTCTGTTTTACACATTTAGTATTAGGGGGTCCCTGCTCCATGCCTCTTTCATCTAACGGGTCCGCGACCCAAAAAACGTTGAAGACCCCTGGTTTAGACTACTTGCAGCTCCAGAGTCCAGACATGCAAGCCCCGCTGAAAACACAGCGTTCGATCGTCGTCTTCTTGTTATTTTTAACAGCGGTTGGCATCCAGCTTATTTGTGCACTGCCGCCACCTTCTGTTCCGGGGTTCCGGTTCAATAAGCTGTCAATCAAAATCTCACAAGCCAATAAGAGCGAATCGGTGTTAAGCCCGCCCCTCACGAGAGGTTTATGTCAAAATGGAGAAGGTAAATTTGCGAAAGCGCAAACGAAAACTTGGAAAGCGAAAACGAAAACACTTCCAGCACATTCAAAACTATGTTTAGTGAAAGTGAAACTTAAAAAACCATAAACAAAGAATGCAGTATATTTAAAGATGATGTTAATTTTTTTGCTAGTTAGTTGATTGTTTTTATTTTCAGAGTGTTTTTTTTCTTTTATCAATGTATATTTTTGTTTGTGTTTGCCAAAGTTGTGTTCGTGTTATTTGACACAAATCTAATTCCATACACACCGACCGGTGAAAAATTGTCACAGAGTGACTTTATGCAGTGGAACCCAAAATGGCGGAAATACTTCCGGCCGGACCATTTTCACTGAAACACCCGGCCAGTTCAGGTATCTCCGGGCAACCGAAATCATATGAGACTGGCTTCAGGTGTGTTTGATAAGCGTGGCGATTGGTGATTGGGCATTCCAGATGGGCATTCCAGGCACATAAATAAGACATCCGGAGAACAGCAAAAATGAAGTTT
Source organism: Misgurnus anguillicaudatus (assembly GCF_027580225.2). Taxonomy (NCBI): domain Eukaryota; kingdom Metazoa; phylum Chordata; class Actinopteri; order Cypriniformes; family Cobitidae; genus Misgurnus; species Misgurnus anguillicaudatus. Next base: position 43,292,233 of record NC_073338.2, on the reverse strand, counting down.
GATTCTGAGCCAAGGACTCTGTGTTGTCGTGGGATTGTTCCACTACGAGTTCCTCTACGGGTCTCTGAGTTGCCTCAATTTCATCTAAAGCTTAGCAAACTCACCTGTACGCCCAAAGCCAAGAGCCCAGTGTACCTCCCTGTATGCTCACCTGTACGCCCAAAGCCAAGAGCCCAGTGTACCTCCCTGTATACTCACCTGTACACCCAAAGCCAAGAGCCCAGTGAACCGCCCTGTATACTCACCTGTACGCCCAAAGCCAAGAGCCCAGTGTACTTTCCTGTATACTCATTTGTACGCCCAAAGCCAAGAGCCCCGTGTACCTACCTGTATACTCACCTGTACGCCCAAAGTCCAGAGCCCAGTGTACCTACTTGACCCAGCTACCTGTGTTCTGTCCTGGCAGAGAGGCTGTGAAGAAACATGAAGAGGGATACAACGTTAAGGATATTCAACCCAATTCACATGTGGACGAAGAAAATAAGGGCAGGTTAAGAAGACGTACCTGTGGTCTCCGTGTGAGTCAGGAGCGACTCAGAACCATCTAAAGTCCCAGGACTTACCTTTTAATAAACCCCTTTCCCCCTTCCCTTTTAATATTTAAATAAAGATTGTTATATTTTACTTTGTTTCTCGTCTGTTTGGTCATTGGGGCATTTTGGGACCTCCTCGGGGTGGAAACTGAGGGAGGGGCATGACTCACGTTAGAGGTGATCCGCTCCGACCTGTGACAGATTGACACAAATTTCCAAACAGTTGCTGTGAACTAAAAACACCTCCGGTTTGAAAGCTCAAAATATCAAATGCTTCCGGTGGTTGGACTTAACGTATTTATTGTCGTATTTAGTAAAAACGTACTACAATCATGCAGCGAGGAGTGGATATTGCATGACAGACATTGTAAAAGTACCACGCAGGCTGAAACAGATTTTTCAATGAATTTCGATGTGCATGCCCGCGATGTCAGCATTGCTATTATTTACACTCAAAAAGTATTTCTTTTTTAAAGATTACTTTATTCTATTTCCCTTGCTCTTACCAAGCCAATTGAGCACACATTGCGCTGATGGCCAGTTTAATTTAAATGTTATTTATTCTGGAGCCTTTGGACCACACTAAGGAATTGGCGAACAGTTCATCTGATGAAGATTTTTTCACTTCTTTCAAACCAACACCACATAAAGCCAGCAAAGAGTTGGATGGATATCTGGCCTGTGTTTTAGACACAATGGCCCTCATTTTGCGTAGAAACGGGCGTATATGTTGGCGTAAGATTATGCTTACACTCCTCTCACCGCCTGATTTATGAAATTCATAAATGCAGCGGCTGAAAACGATCGTCATTAGAATTACACGCTAATATAAATTCAAGTCTCCGCCTCCCCCACGCCCTCATTTTGCGCCATTAATATACGGAAGATGGCAAAGAAGAGAAACCGGGGAAGTGAAAAGAAACAAAATTGTTTTATTTGGGAGTTTAAAGAGTGGAATTAAAGACACATTAATAATTGCATGACAATTTGTAATATTCTTCTTATTATTTTTATTATTTACTGTTGCCTACATCTAAATTCTATGTCTGTTTAATGGTTCGGGTAAGTTTTTTTTAAATAATTTTTAATATGATGTAATTACTTTTGTAGTGTGTTGTTTTGTATTTACATACAGTTGTTTGTTAGCTATATCTTAGATCCAGTTTGATACGGAGCTCCGGATATAATTTAAATTAACAATTTGTTTCCACGACATCCACATGTTTTACTAGGCTAATTCATAATTTGAAGTAATAATAATTGTAATAGTAATTACGAAATATTATAATAATTAAAGGCAGGATAGGCAGGAATTATCTAAAAAGACCTCTCACCTCTGTTTTAAACACAGCTCATTTTTCCATTCACTCCACCCCCTCCCTTCTGGGTTTCTTCTAAAGCCACGCCCCCAAAACACATGAACGCGCGAATTACCTCAGACAAGTGGAGAGGAAGAAGCGCGGTGCATGTAATAACATCAAGTCACAATCACAAGTAATAATACACCTAACTTTATCACTAGGAATATAAACAGATTGCTTTTATAAACGTATGGCTTTTAGTACTCACTATTAAGCCAGTGTTTTGCATGGAAGAGTTTCCGTGATGAAAGCATTGTTGACTCTGACGAGGACTACACTCCGCAGACAATACCGCTACCGCATCATCGACTCGAGGAAAAGCCACGCGATATTTACTCTCGTTTGATTGCTTCGTTTATTCCTTTTTTGCCTTCGCTGATTGGATATGCAGGTACTGTGAGACTTTCTGTGAGTTGTGAATGCTGTTTCTCTGCCGTACTTTTGCTCTTCCTAGAGTGCCTTGTGCACGTTCAAATCAATCGGGTGTGCACATGTCTGGGCAGATCCCATAGCAACAGGGGTGGTGCCATGGTCGCAAGAGAGAGTGAAATTCGCGCAAGCTAATCATTTGTTTCGTCCCGAATGGAAATAATTAACGTAACGTCGTGAGAGGTCTACAGACACTCGAGTTTTATACTCTCTTTTTCAGAGTACTTACATTTTAATTATGCATTTGTATATAAAGACAGTTTAGACAAACTTGTAAAAAAGTTTTTTAGATAATTCCTGCCTGCCCTGCCTTTAATACCAAGGAACAAACTGTTGAATATTGGGAACGAATTCTAAATTTATGGCCATACTTTAGACTAAATAAGAAAAAGAAGTGTCCATAATGAAGCATAAAAGATAATTTGTGGCCATGATTTTGTCCGCATGTCATCATCTTCGGATTTATGGCTCCATTCAACACAAGCATTACCTTACCTATTCATGTGAAGCTATTTATTTATCATCGAATGGTATGTTACTAGCTTACCTTTTGATGCATTATTACCATGTTTTCGTAGCACATCCTTGTGGTTTCTTGCAATGTGCCGCTTCAGATTCCAGGAAGAATATTTGCTAACTTTCTCTCTCCGCACTCCCTTTCAAGGTTTTCTTCCTGCTCAATCTTAACTTTGATTTTTACTTTACATTTATGTATAAGGCTTGAAGACGCAAGAGAGAGAGAGAGAGACGCAAGAGAGAGACGCAAGAGAGAGACGCAAGAGAGTGGAAACACTGTTATCGGAGCTCCGCCGAGTTCATCATCTAAATCTTACTTTCTTACTATCTTGTTCCTATCTATATAATATAACTTACTAGTTCATCTTAGGAATACCTTACCGTGACGATTATTCAACAGTTTCAATAAGTGATACGATTTATCACTGGTAAACACCCAGTATTAGCATATAGCCCGGTAGCATTAGCAAACGAGGAAACGCTGCTCCGTGCATTGGAGCTCCGTCGAGTTCATAATCTAAATCCCATTTTCTTACTATCTCGTTCCTATCTATATAATATAACGTACTAGTGACGATTTTAGAACAGTATTAATAAGTAAAACGATCTATCACTAGTAAACACCTAGTGCTAGCATATAGCCCACTAGCATAAACAAACGTGCACTTGCTCACTGTCTGTTTACTGTAAATCTGCCTTCTTTTTCGATCTAATGGCGGACTCATCCGATGTATGTTTTTCAGACCTTTCCTCACCAGAGCGGGAAGCTGTGGAGGAGTTGTGTCCCGGCATTAGCACCAGGCGGTACAGCGTGCCTCACATCACCCTGGCTCCAGGCACCCGGAGACGACCGAGGCACGCAACGAGTGAGCACCCATCTCGATGCAGCTTCACGGACCGCGGTCTGGCGAACGGAGACGCCATCGCCCAGCATGAAAACGGTAAGACTCCGCTTGTCATTGTAACCTGCACTACTTGCCACATGTACAGTTTAGCTTCTTCCGTCAGCATAGAGGGGTTTACATGTGCTAAGTGTATTGAAGTAGTAAGGCTGACGGAGAAGGTTGCAGAACTAGAAGCGCGCATCCGAACGCTAGTTGAGGACAGTAAGACCGCTAATGTTAATGTAACAAACACTGTTTCGGGTGCGCCTAGTGTTAAGCGTAATACACTTGGCTCGGTTCCGACTTCAGAGTCAAGGCGGCTGACTAACTGGGTGACTGTCAGGCGGCCTAGTCGCATTCGGCATCCAAATCACGTTCCTGTTTTAATATCAAACAGATTTTCTCCACTCAGCAATACACCGGCTGAGACATCTGTTAAAGGTGCCCTGGTTATTGGAGATTCTATACTCAGGAACGTTGGCATTGAGGCACCAGCCACCATAGTCGATTGTATACCGGGAGCCAGAGCGTCTGACATTAGATCCAAACTTAAAGTGCTGGCTAATGCTAACCGTAAGTTTTCTAAGATTGTTATTCACGCCGGCACGAATGACACCAGACTCCGCCAGTCGGAGATCACCAAAGATACTATTAAAGAGGTGTGTGAAATTGCAAAAACAATGTCAGACAATGTAATTTGCTCTGGTCCCCTCCCCGCCTACCGGGGGGATGAAACTTACAGTAGATTAGTGTCTCTTCATGGCTGGATGTCAAAGTGGTGCCCTCAGCATAACGTAGGGTTTATAGACAATTGGAAGCATTTCCGGGGAAGACCTGACCTGCTAAAGAGAGATGGCCTCCATCCGTCTCCGGAAGGAAGTGCTATACTCTCTAGAAATCTGACCAATAGTCTTACTTTTGATATTGTCTGACTATCCAGGGCCCAGGTCAGGAAACAGACAGATCGGCTTACCCATCAGTCTGTTAGCTGCCTTGACATGTCAAGATCACATATATCCCAGCACATAGAGCCTTTTTTAACAGAGTACCAACACATCTCGACTGTGTCTGTTCCTCGAACAAATAAATACAGAGCACCGTTTACCTCGTCTCGTACAAATCTTATTAACATAAAACTAGAACATAATACATTAACAGATGAAACTCAAATGTTAAAATTCGGCCTTCTTAACATTAGATCACTTACCAACAAAGAACCAATTATCAATGAAATAATTACTGACCAAAACTTAGATGCACTCTGTTTAACAGAAACCTGGCTTAAAGCAGACGATTACACCAGTTTAAACGAATCCACCCCACAAGACTATTATTATAAACATGTTCCTCGTCTAATAGGGAGAGGGGGTGGTGTAGCTACAATATACAATAAAATATTCAAAGTAAACCATAAATCCAACCTAAAATTTAATTCGTTTGAAATAATACTGTTAAATATGGAAATAACTGATCACAACAACAAACGACTTTCGTTCATTTTAGCTACCATATATAGGCCTCCAGGCCACCACACAGATTTTCTTAAAGAAATAGCAGACTTCCTATCTGAGCTTACAGTCACTGTAGATAAAGCTCTTATCGTTGGTGATTTTAATATCCATGTGGATAATCCAAATGATGCATTAGGACGTGCGTTTATGGATGTTCTAAATTCTCTCTGCATTAAACAAAACGTGTCAGGGCCCACGCATACTCGTAATCACACACTAGACTTAATTCTGTCACTCGGACTCAATATTAATGACATCGAAATATCACCCCAGAGCGATGCCGTTTCAGACCATTGCCTTGTGTCATGCACAATACTTCTAGATAGGACCGCTCAGTCTACAACATGCTACAGATTAGCCAGAACAATAATTTCCACCACTAAATATAGCTTTATTAGCACTCTTCCAGACCTGTCTCAAATGAAACATGTAGCAGATAATCGTGAAGATCTAGATATTATAATAGAAAACCTGAACAACGTCTGCTCTAGCACGTTGGATGCCGTTGCTCCCATTCGAAAAAAGAGAATCAAAGAAAAACCGCCAGCTCCATGGTATGACCATCATACTGCAGCCCTTAAAAAATTAGCTAGAAAAATGGAAAGAAACTACCGAAGCACAAAGTTAGAGGTAGGGCGTTCAGCATGGAAAGAGAGTGTTCAACACTACAGACAGGCTATTAAAACTGCCAGATCTACCTATCTCAGTACGCTTATTAAAGAAAATCATAACAACCCTCGTTTTCTATTTAGCACAGTTGCGAAACTGACTAGAAACAAAGAACAAACAGAAACCAATAGTAAACTCCAACACAATAGTGATGACTTCATGAACTTCTTTACTAACAAAATTATGTTTATTAGGGAAAACATAGAAACTACGCAAGCAGCCATCACTCTACCCAATAGTACATTTTCCACTAGATTACCAAACGAACATCTTGAGTCATTTAATCCTACTACAATAGAAGAGCTCTCTAAACTAGTAACGTCATCCAAATCATCGTCCTGTATACTAGACCCCGTTCCCACAAAATTACTAAAAGAGGTATTTCATGTAGTGTCAGACACGGTACTTAATATCTTTAACTCATCTCTAAAATTAGGATACGTTCCAACAGCTTTCAAACTAGCAGTTATTAGACCGCTCATTAAAAAGCAAAACCTTGACCAGGGAGATTTTAATAACTTTAGACCAATCTCAAATCTACCTTTTCTTTCTAAAATATTAGAAAAAGTAGTGGCAAGCCAGCTACGCACATTCGTAGAAAATAATAATACATATGAAAAGTTCCAATCAGGATTCAGGCCCCACCATAGCACAGAGACAGCGCTGCTTAGAGTTACAAATGACCTCCTATTAACATCCGATCGTGGTGAAATCTCAATCCTTATATTACTAGACCTTAGTGCAGCCTTTGACACAATAGATCACACAATCTTACTCAATAGACTAGAAAACTATGTTGGCATCAGTGGTCAGGCGTTAGCCTGGTTCAGATCGTATCTAACCAATCGATATCACTTTGTTTATGTAAATGAGGAAGAGTCATATCACTCCCCCGTTAAATACGGCATACCTCAGGGATCAGTTCTAGGCCCTATCCTATTCTCGTTATATATGTTACCTCTAGGAGACATTATCAGGAAACATAACATAAGTTTTCACTGCTATGCGGATGATACCCAGCTTTACATCTCGTCGCATCCTAGCGAAACCCACCAGTTTTCTAAGCTAACAGACTGCATTAGTGATATTAGGGACTGGATGGCACAAAACTTTCTTATGCTAAACTCCAATAAAACAGAGATACTTATTATTGAACTGAATCGCTACAAACATAATATGTCAGATTACAAGTTGCCCATAGATGGCTGCACGGTGGTGCCATCTTCCACGGTTAAGAATTTAGGCGTAATGTTCGACAGCAATCTATCTTTTGATAGTCATATCGCCAACATCTGCCGCACAGCATTCTTCCATCTTAGAAATATCTCAAAAATACGCCATATGCTGTCTGCATCAGATGCAGAAAAGCTTATACATGCTTTTATTAACCCTAGAATAGACTATTGTAACTCGTTACTCGGGGGATGCCATGCAAATCAGGTAAACAAGCTACAGCTGGTTCAAAACGCCGCCGCAAGAGTGCTTACTCGATCTAAAAAGTATGACCACATCAGTCCAATTCTGGCATCTTTACACTGGCTACCAGTTAAATATCGTATACAATTTAAAATATTACTAATCACCTACAAAGCCTTAAATGGCCTAGCGCCTTCGTGTGTTGAAGAACTACTATCAGAATACAATCCATCACGTAAACTGCGCTCACAAAATTCTGGTCACTTAATTATCCCTAGAATATCAAAAGTGTCTAAAGGTGGTAGATCCTTTTCCTACTTAGCCCCTAAGCTCTGGAATGATTTACCAAATAATGTTCGAGTATCAGACACAGTCGATCAATTTAAATCTAAACTTAAGACATTCTTCTTTAACAAAGCATTCACATAAAATGTCCAGTAAATGTACATTTCCCGCAGTAGTTAGTTTGTCTAGAACAAAGCACTCACATACCTCATATGGGTAATATACTATTGCCGCAATAGTTAGCCTGTCTGGAACCGAGCCGACTTGAACCACTATAATGTTTTGACACTTGCATTGCATGCGAACGGCCCCTACGCTAATAGAATTCTGTTTTTCTCTCCCTGTCTCGTCCTCAACCACGAGGACCATGAGACAAACAGACCCAGTTCCGGTTGCTGTGAAGATCATTGCATCACTGATCCACTGGCTGTCCTTCAACGTGATGACCAGCTGATGCCCGACCAACGACCACCGGCTAAACCAGTTTAATTCGCTTACCCGCCTCCTATCCCTACCGTTTCTATATATATATAAATATATATTAATTCCTCCCAAGGGTTTTTGTCCTTCTAGGACTTTTTCCCATTGGGTTTTTTTTCCTAGAGGGTTTTTAATCCCAGGGAGAGTCAGCCAACTTTGGCTTAACTTAGCACTTTACAGTATACGTTACATTATTAATATGCTCGCTTGTACGGTTTAACCGCTTTCTCTACTTCTTATATTATCTATTGATTTTCTGTGTTCTCCTCTACATCTTCTCATGTAAAGCTGCTTTGCAACAATTAACACTTGTGAAAAGCGCTATATAAATAAAATTGAATTGAATTCCATAACTTATTGCTAAACGTTTTTACAGATTCTCGAACTAGCAAATTAACAAAGGGTGTTCTGGGTTCAACGAGCGGTGCTGAGCGAGCGGAATTTTCGGAAAAGGCTCTCTGATCTGCTCACGTGCTCTGCCCTGAAATGGCTCGCAACTGAAGGAATACATATGCATACAAATCAAATGCTTTGGTAAACTTTCACAAATTAAACATTGAAGTTGATGTTGCAAAAAAACACACTTAAGTTTATAATTACTATGTTGTTGTTGTTTTTTTACAGTGGGTCATAATATATCATATACTATTTTATTTTGTCAGTGCGTTTTGTTGTGTTACGAATTTTTCTCCAAACGTGCGTACACCACCTCCTAAGCTGGCGTATGATTTGAGCGTGCCATACGCCAACGTCCATATTGATAAATCTCAAAGTCACCGTGGTTTTGGGTGTACACCAGGTGTACGCTGGAAATTTGGTATACGCACTTTTGATAAATGAGGGCCAATGTCTCTGCTCACGTTCTGTGCTATTTGCAACCTCTCTATCAAGACTAAGACCTTGTTCACACTGTCAGTGCAAAACCGAATTTGGTGCATATATGATTTGACAGACTCGCTGTCTTGTGTATCACAACTGTTCAGATCCGATCTTTGCATCCTGTAGCATTCTGCCATATTCCAGATTATCTGCACTTTTCTATGGCAGTCACAATCTGCCTCAACGTCTGACGTGTTTATGTGACATGACAGCATGACGTAAACGAAAAAACGCAACCAGAGCTGTCAGACTGAATTGGGAAATGGAAGTTGAAACCACCTCTGGATGTAGCCTGAAACGGATTATAAAAAACTGATTTCATTTGGTTTTTGGCCGTTCACACATCCTAAATGGGACCGGATCACAATTGGATATGCACCAAAATCAGATTGGGACTGACAGTGTGAACAAGGAGTGCGTTTACATGCACAGTCTATATGCTTAATAAACTGATAACATGTGGAGTCATGTAAACGCAAATCTCAAGTCCCATGTAAACGCCAGATTTACATGTAAACGCTTTTCTTTAATAAGCAGATTTGTGCTAGTTATTCGTTTACTGTATTCTGTGCATGTAATTGCACTCAAGACATCTTTTACTTTATCGGCTGCATGGTCAGCTCTGCAGGATTGCTTTTTAGCCCCAAAAGAGTATGGCATGATACTCACAATTTTGAAAATCAGCTTCTGCTTAAGTTACATTCAAGTAGCATGTTGCATACTGAAATGAGGTAGTAGTCTTTGATAATTAAATACAATTAAATACAAACAGTTGTAAAGCAGGATCAAACCTTGTGGTTCATTCACTTTATATTTTTAGAGATTAAAAGCTTAAACAAGAATCTCTACTATTTTGTCTATAGGCTATATTTGAAGTGGATATTGTTTATATATCTGTCTATAATAGACAGGTATCCACACTGTATTCATTCATTCAGCACTTTCCTAACAATAGTTCAATTATACATATTATGATTGATACTGGATACAAATGTCTAAATGTGTGAGAAAAAGCAGCACAATTATGACAAAACATTTTTTATATGTGATCCAGTCTGTAATAACCATGATAGAGTTTCAAAAATCAAATTCTGAGATAAAAGTCTTATTTTAGCCATAAATTTCATTATGATTTCAATCTTTGAAGTGACCTTATTCAATCAATATTAAAGACAAAAATAAATTTGACACACGATTTTTGATTTTTGAAGACAGGCACATTTATTTTGTTGGCATCCAGCATTCATTCGTGTGTAGCATATTTAAAACAACGGCAAGAATTACGCTAACATTAGAGGGTTTTTTATATTTATTATTTATTTATTTTTAATATTTTTATTAAGTGCTGAGGGGTTAGTTGTAACACAGCATTTTGCATATTTGGGTCAAAATATTTTCAAGACCACCAAAAAAGTTGCTAAGAGCTGCAGACATATTTCAAAACCATGCTATGTTTTAGTCAACAAAGACACTGATTAAGATGACATAGCATTGGATTTGGTATCTTACACACCTAACATAGAAAAAAAAAACATGATGAAAAATGAACTTATATGCCACTAAAACACTCAATAACTCTAGTTATTACTAAAATAACTACTAAAGTAATTTGAGGGAGATCATCTTTTGGCAGCGTTAGGGTTGCCAACTTTCTGAAAAGGAAATAAGGAAAGGGGGGGGGGGGGTTGCCTGGGTCCGGTGACATGCACCCACGGAAGAGGATTTTGAAAAAAATTACCCCTGAAATGAAGACTTCTGGTGAAAATAGTGGAAACTAATTGTCACGGTAGGATAAGTCCATCGTGACTTTCTGTGTTGTGTTTGTCTGTATGACTGAAGTGTGCGTGTGCGTGTGCGTGTCTGATCACTAATGATCTGAGTGAGTGCAGGTGTGCGTGATTGCTTTGCTCCAGCTGGTGGTAGTTACTCAGACAGCATATATACTCACTCATTCTCTCTTCTCACTGCCAGATGATTATGCTACGTGTCTTACCAGTCTTTTCGTGTTCGTGTGTTCCTGTGGTCTCGTCTTCGCGTGGAGTTCTGCCTGTTTGTGTATCCGGTTTCACCCGTCAACCAAACTTCATCCACGAGCACCAGGATTTGTCACCACAGCCTTTGTCTGTCCAACCATTTCTGCCATATCATCTGTGTCATCTGTGTAATAAACCCTTGTTCATTTAATCCTGCATTTGCTTCCTGATCTTTTCATCCAGTCATTACAGAATCATCTGGCCACCATGGAAGCAGCAGGTAAAGGATCCCCGGCTCGGTTTGAAGAGTTCATCACCGCTGCCATTCATCGCTTCACCACTCAAGATAGTCGTATTGAGGAACTGAGCCGGGGAATGAAGGACATGACAGACAAAGTGTCCGAGCTCACCCAGGCGATCCAACAGCTGACGCTACCCACTGCGCCACCCGCACCGTCTGTTCCTACCACACCACCCGCGAGCGCTTCCCGTCAGGAACCTAAACTATCCACGCCAGAGAAATACGCAGGTGATCCAGAAGGTTGTAGACCATTTCTATCTCAATGCTCTCTTCATTTCTTTCTTCAGCCCCAGACTTACACTTCGGAAGAGAGTAAGGTGGGATTCGTGTTGTCTCTGCTGACGGGAAAGGTGGCGCGTTGGGGAACAGCGGTGTGGGAAAATCACGACCCGTGTACCCAGAATTTCGAGGCGCTTTCTGCGATGATGAGGAAGGTGTTCGATCGATCTGCAGTAGGAAGAGACGCTGCCAGGAAGTTGGCCGATCTGCGTCAGGGTACACGGTCGGTTTCTGATTACGCCATTGACTTTCGGACGCTAGCAGCGGACACGCATTGGAACGAAGAGGCGCAGTGGGATATTTTCCTGCATGGGTTAACCGGCCGCATTCAACGTGAGCTTCAACACGGAGAGATTCCAGCCTCTCTGAATGGTCTTATTGATGTCGGCATCCGTGCGGATATTCGATTGAGGACTATTTCTGCTTACGACGATGAAGTTGTGTCTCATGCTGGTGTGGAGAGAACGCCCCCGTCGAGAGAGTCTGCGGCCGGTTCATCCCTGTCCGATCTGGAGCCCATGCAGGTGGGTCGAGCTCGGCTTTCCCGGGAGGAGAGGATTCGTCGTCGATCACTGGGTCTTTGCCTGTATTGCGGAGAGGCCGGGCACCTCCTCCATCGGTGTCCGGTAAAAGGCAGCGCCCGAGAGTAGTTCTGGGGTTACTTTCGGGTGAAATCTCTTCAGCAAAGACCCCTTTAACATCTACCCTCCTCCCGGCGAAGCTGCGGTGGCGTAACACACATCTCACCTGTGACGCACTACTGGACTCGGGAGCCGAGGGGAATTTAATCGATCACCACTTTGCACGTAAGCTCCAGGTTCCGTTGACAGCTCTGTCCAAACCCATTTCACCCTTCGCACTCAATGGTAGTGAGTTATCTGTCATCACTCACATCACGGACCCTGTCACCATCTGTATTTCTGGCAACCATTTTGAGACTTTGCAGTTTTATGTCACCATTTCCCCTCTGGCTCCCATTGTACTTGGACATCCTTGGCTGCTTAAACACAACCCATCTGTCAACTGGAGATTAGGGACTATCACCGGTTGGAGTGAAGCTTGTCATAAGTCTTGTCTTGTCTCTGCTTGTATACCTGTCTCTGCGTCTGTGTTTCAGGAGGAGACGGTGGACTTAACTAACGTGCCCGTGGAGTATCACGACCTGAAGGGAGTGTTCAGTAAGTCTCGGGCCGCTTCTCTACCTCCACACCGTCTCTATGACTGTGCCATAGAGTTACTGCCAGGTACGTCTCCGCCTAAGGGCAAACTTTACTCTCTTTCTGTTCCTGAGATGAAGGCCATGGAGAAATACATTTCTGATTCTCTAGCAACCGGGTTCATCCGCCCTTCTTCATCTCCAGCGGGGGCGGGGTTCTTTTTTGTTAGTAAGAAGGATGGATCTTTGCGACCTTGTATTGACTACCGAGGGCTGAATAACATTACGGTAAAGAATACTTATCCTTTGCCGTTAATGTCTTCAGCTTTCGAGAGGTTGCAAGGAGCCTCCGTTTTCACAAAATTGGATTTACGCAATGCTTATAATTTGGTCCGCATAAGGGAGGGGGACGAATGGAAAACTGCATTTAACACCCCTAGAGGCCATTTTGAGTACTGCGTGATGCCTTTCGTCGGCAGTTTTCCAAGCACTCGTTAATGACGTGTTGCGAGACATGGTAGACCAGTTTCTGTATGTTTACCTGGATGACATACTGATTTTTTCTTCGTCTCTCCAGGAACATGTGCAACACGTACGACGAGTGCTTCTAAGGTTGCTAGAGAATAGGCTTTTTGTCAAGGCGGAGAAATGCGAATTTCATGCATAGTCTGTTTCTTTTCTAGGGCACATCATTTTGACTGAGGGTGTCCGTATGGATCCGGAGAAGGTTAAGGCTGTGGTTGATTGGCCATCCTCAGAGTCTCGCAAAGCCCTGCAGAGATTTCTGGGGTTTGCCAATTTTTACCGGCGTTTTATTCGCAATTTCAGCCAACTAGCCGCACCTCTGACTGCCTTGACCTCCGCTAGTACTGCGTTCAGGTGGTCGGAGGCAGCCCAGACTGCTTTTACCAAACTGAAAGGCTGCTTTTTCATCCAGTCATTACACTAATTAATAAATTTAGATAAATATATAATGAAAAGTATGCCTAATAAGTATACAAGACTGAACCAAATGTGAAATATAAAAGCAATCATGATAATTTTGCCAACACTGAACCATGGTTTTGTTAAGTTTATAATAGGACCCCACCCCCCTTTTAAACCTTGCGCAATCAAAATCCGTAATTATTTAATAAGAAACCAATCAGAAATGATTGACACATTATGAGACGGGAGGGACCGGGACACAGAAACAGAGGGAGAGCACTGGAGAGATAGGCTTGTTTGACTCTGTGGACCCTGTACCGGGTCCAGAATTATCTTATTTTGACTTAATATAAAATATTCCTTTAATTTTTAATGGTCTGTCATGGACCCAGTACCACATATGAGATACTGTTTGAAAGCTTAGACTCTCTACTTTCTGCAGATATGCATCACTTTGAGATATGATTCACTGTAAGAAAGTTAGTTACACTTAATTTACACTATCACCCCCCCATAATTTTTAATATCATTTAATATTCACATATTTCATATTTATCAAGTATGACAAACATGGGCAAGTCTTATATCAAATGAAAGCTCTCACTCTCAGGAATAAGGCTGCAGTGTTATTTTTGTCCTATTTTTATCACATATCCAACAATCGTCGAATGAATAATGATGTAAAAAATCGTCTTTTGTAAACATATGGGATAATTGAGTGTGGACTGCCTCAGATAGCACAGATAGCCACAAATGATACACCATCTTTCCTCTTAGGTCCTACTCTAAAAAATGAGTCCATTCACAGCATTTTCTTTGGTTGTGTGCATGAATAATCCCTTGCTATTTATCATATGTGCAAAACAAAAAATTAATATTTATATGAAAAATGTATTTTCGCACACTTCAGTAAAATGAGAATAACTTTTGAATGCGACATGCTAAAGAGTTCATTCTTTTTTTGGGTGTTTACTGTCTGCTGCTGGTAACAACCAGAACTGTCTGCAGTCTGCTAGAGCACCCAGAACCAGAGTTATACACTATCAGAGGCAGTATTTACAACATATAAAAAGAAAATTTGGTGTTTTATCATATGAAAAACCACATAAATAACAATATTTGTCACAAACAGCAGCTTTTTATGTAACTTCAAAGGGTTTTCTGCAAAATGATATAAAGATATTGCATTTATTCCACTGTATGTGGTTATGGGAGCACTTCAAATGTTTTTTGGCAGAAATTTAACTCCATAAGCGTATTATTCCTCCCATCAGTTGGAGTAAAATAACTTTTGCAATTATTATGATAGAGAAAAAATTCCTTTTTCCTCTGTAAGCTGGCAATTGCTGAAATCAAATAAAACTGTCTGCAGGTTTCGTTCCCACTCAGGGCCAGAGTTATACACTTTTAAATACAGACTTTAGAAAAAAAACATCAAAAAGCGCCTATTTATTTTTGTGTTTATTAGAGGACTGACAACACATACAACCATGTTGAGCACTTTTAACAGTGTTTTATGTAATTTCAGAGGGTTTCCTGTAAAATGATACCAAACTTTTGTATGTGCACCTCTGCTTGTGGGTATGAGAAGCTTTTGAAATTGGGTAGGCCAAATCCAGGCGAAAATCCCCAAAATAGCCTCAGAGTGTAAGAGTATAATCCTTTTCTTTTTAAAATTCACATAATTACATACCATATGAGCCTCTGGAGACGACTGACGGACAATGAACCTTGACATAGCTCCATCCTGTGCCCGCAGTCTCTCGCTCCTCTTGTGATTATCTTCTCATGCGTGCTGCTTTATATCACACACTCCGCCGTGACAACCAAAAAAAACGCGATGGCATATGGTACAATTGGCCTTGTATTCATTGTCCCTCATGCATTTCAGCCAAGGGTATTCATTTTCTCATTCAATTCTATATTTTTGTGCTTGTTTCCTTTTCGCCGGCTGCTCGGATGCAGTCATTTTTACATTTCCCGCTGTTGTCACTTGTCGTCATCGTTACTATGATACGCGACATCACATGACTGAAATGACCAATTAAAAGAGCATTCCCTGATGTGGCTGCAAGATGTTAAAAACGCTACGCTGATCATAGACAAACAGAGGGAGAAATTACCGCACCCTCAAGGTTTTCTTATACAAATGACACGGTCTTCGTTCATGGCTGACATATCATAAGCTATGTGTCTGTCATGTATTTGCACTGAAATAATTTTCATAAAATATGGAACAAACTGCGTTCCATATCAGTTCAATACTTAACAAGAATTTTATGTGTCAAATACGGGATGATTCCGTATTATACGGAACGGTTGGCAACCCTAGCAGCGTGTAAGAAATACCGGAAAAACAAAACGCTCAACCTCGAGCAACAATGTAAACAGTCTGTGTTATAACTAACCCCGCATTCGTTTTTCCAAAAACTGTTTTACTTGTTGATTTTATCACCATACGATGTTTATCATCGTCATCATCGTCATTTATTCATCATTAATTTAATGACCATTGTATAAAATGTTGGCGACCAATGTTTTAGCAACTTATTCACCTTCCTTTCCTCTGACAAATGTGCATTTTAAAAACTCGCTAATACTAAACATTTCTTAAAAATCTTTAAAGTATTTAAAGTCTTCAACCAATCACAGCATGAATACAAAATAAAAATGTATTTAAAAATGCATACATTTTCACTATACATTGAATATTTATTTAATGCCTTCACTTATAAAGCAAGTAAACAAAATGTAAACATGTCAACATCCAAAAACATGAGCAGATATCCAAGACACAAAGTAATCCACGAACAAGAACATAAGCATGGACATGAACATTAAACAACACATAACAATTACAAACAATAACCAACCAAAGACAATTAAAACATGAGAGGTATATATACGGGACTGGGCTGTGGAGCAGTGGCTTGGACACATCGGCGACATCCTCTGTGCTCTCTGCCTCATCCTTTCTTACCCTCCTCTCAAAAATATTTGTTTGGCCTGGAGGGGGCCATCTTGGCTGTATGTGCTGTACAGGCATGGCGGCCATCTTGGGAAAAGGTTCAGACATGGCGGAGCCCTCTTGGCTGTGGACTCGGGAATGGCAGCGGCCCTCCTTGGAACAGGTTTAGACGTGGTGGCTGTGGACTCAGCCGTGGTGGCTGTGGACTCGGGCATGGCAGCTGCCATATTGGCTGTGGCAGGTGACTCAGGTTCATGGACTTGAGAGACTTCTTGGGGAACAGAAGAACAGAGAGCAGACCACACACACCGCCATCACTGGAAGTAATGGAGACTGGACATACCTCAGAAGCCTCTGAGACCACCTTCGGGATACCAACCATACGCACAGACACTAGTTGAATTTCTGCCAAGTTCGAAACCAGCCGTTTGGTCATGATGTTAAAGAAACTGGAGAGGCAGCCATCTTGTGAACTGGTTTGTAGTGGCAGACATGATGTGAGCAGAGTCTGGCTGAGCAGGCATGACATGAATAATTCCAGACATGACAGTGGAGGCATGGAGACACTGAGATTTTAAGTCCTCCTCTACCTCACCCACTGTAAAATCAAATCCACTCAAAAAGAAAATAAAGTCTATACATTCCAACAGGGTTTGCAAGTTTTCTGTTGGTGACACGGTCCATTATGAAAACAGAATTTTAACTCATTTCATGGCACCTAGTTACTGATAACCTGCGCGAGGGCGTGGATGTACTGAAGAGCTATTTATTTACATAATTTAAATTACTGTTAGTTTAAATGTACTTACATTAAACAACTATACATCATTAAAAAGTGTTTTGATTTAAGATTTAGTTTTTGACCTTTATTTTAATCTGAGAATCTTAGTAGCAGTAATTTCTTCATTTTTGTCAGGCGTTATGAAAATGAAAAACGGTACATACCTTTAATTTGAAATATAACCCTCAGCCGCACTCATTGATAAAAATACTCCTCCGTGATCGTCATGAAAGCACTCGATAAAACAACATCTATCGGGGCTTTTAATTCAAAATATGCATATTTGGAGAAATATTACTTCAATTTTATATGTTTACTTCAAATTTCTGCAGTGGGGGTAATATTTCACCCATTTTTATTTCAAACATGGCGATATGAGCAAGCTGGAGTCTGCAGTCATTCACACTCAATTTGTTTCATTCATACGTGAAGCCGGAGGGCGCTAAAATCAGAAAGTATCAAATTATCAATATGAAACTCATGAAGAAGACAGAGCTCAGCTGTCAGTCAGACGTGAACTTGAACAGTGACTTGCAACGAGCGATCGCTGTTTTTATAATAACATGCAAATAAAGATGTTTTGATGTTTTAAAACAATGGAGACAATAAACACGATTAAGATTATATATGGTTTGTCTGTATTTTTAACGCTATGTTTGTTATTTTCATAACAGTACTGTATATTATAATGCTATGCTAATCGAGCAAAGCTAACAGTATGAATAACATAAAATTGTTTATTTTCTGCCTTATTTTATGATCCAAAGCCACATCAGATCACGCATGATTGTTTAAGCACTCGACTTTTGATGTTATAATGTGAGTTTTATTATAAATGCTTTTATTTGTAGTGTTTTGATGGTATGCTAAGCTAACGTACTAGCTGTTCTGTAAACATCTGCTGTATGGAGATATGAGATATGTGTTTCTAGGAATAATTTTGACTGGTAAAGCTTCTTTAAGGTAAGTTTCTTTTTGTAAGAAAGGACTTTAATAAGAAGAAAGTGAATTGAGACAAAACGAGGAAATAAAACACTAAATAGAAATTATGAGCAATTATTAATAATAATAATAAAATAAACATTTAGACAGCCATATCCCGGATTAAAAGTTGTTAATGACTCATCCGGATGCTTATTTAATGAGTCTGTTTAAAACACGGAGCAATAGGACAATAAACTGAAAAGATGTTGTGAGATATAAATAAACAAACATTAGCTTTGCATTTTTGCTGTTTTCTCTAAATAAATGTACATGACATGGGTCTAAAAAACATTTCATAAAATACAGAGTTTTAGAGGTATCATCTTCAGATTTAAAACAGAACATGGTCAGACCTGTGGCTTTAACTGCAGAGCATTTCTAGATTGCTCCAAGGCCAATTTCATTTAGATTTTCATAACAATATTTCATACATGTTTGGTGGAGTTTATAAAAAAGTATAATTTAAGCTCTCTATAACAACTTTTTTCATTATGACAGTAACTAATGTTCACCTCTTAATAAACTTCCAAGTGTCTGCTTTCAAATGAGACCAAACTTATGCTTTTAGTGCAAATGTGGGAATGCTGACTAATGATTTGTACCAACTACGCCACCCGGGGGCTACTCCCGGGACTGCCCTCAATTTAACAGCACACAGGTTCGTCACGACTGGGTCAGGTATCAGACAAGAGTTGAGTCAATCAGAAAAAAAAAAACTTTATTTAAAATGTATTCAATTTTATTCACAGTATCAAATAGTAAAAATAGAAAATAAGACAAACAACACTTCAGGGTGGGAGAAGGCCTGACGTTCTTTGAGCAGAAAGAATACAGCACTCACACGTGCACACACGCACCACAGCACACTACAGCACGGCACACCTCACTGTGAACACAGCACTGCAACCAAATAAGGAGCCCACCACCTTAAAGGAACAATCTGCTGATACGGCCAACCCACACCTGAAGAGAAAGCAACAAAAAAAACAAATAAGTAACCTTTAAAAGACACAGTAAAAAAAAGGACATCACCTCTAACAATCTGGGTTTTTGTCATGCAATCAACTGCCCAAAAGTTATCACTGTAGGCGCCGCATCCAGTCACCCCAGCTATACCAAACAGGCAATAGGCAGGAAGCCTGTAAACTGGTTACAGAGGCAATGAAAACTACAGAGAAAGAAAACACCTCACAGGTCACCAAAATAATTAGAAAGTACTTAACTTGCTTAATACAAAGAAAACAAACAAGCGGTAGCTCAAGACTGAAAACAATAAAGTAATAGACCAAAATAATTCGAAATAATAATAAATATCATTATAGATAATAAAAAAAACAATAATCAAAGTAAGTAAAGAATGATGCTAATAAGAATAAATGACAACAGAAATAATAGAGATAATACAATAAATAAACTAATAAATCAGAACCAAAGGAATTCAGAGTAGAATAATGCTAGTGACAGTCAGATAATGACTACTCTGTCCCCCGCCGATTTTGAATCAGTTACTCATGCTACAATTGGATAAGCACCACGCCCCAAATCCAGACCACTGTCCAGCTGATCCTGCGAAATACTGCAATGCTGCAACAGTAAACTATTAGCACATGAGCAGCGCAATGTTAATCAGCTGGTATAACCCAGCAACGCCGCAAACAGCGCAGATCAGCAGCAACACAGAGCGCCACCCGTCAGAAATGCAAATTAGAATGCCCAGCTGAACCAAGCGAAGCAGACCATGCAGAGCGAAGCAGGCAAAGCAGAGCGATGCAGGCAAAGCAGAGCACAGATGACGTAGCGCGAAATCCCTTCAGTAGAGTTAGTACAGCCCAGATGATGACATAGCGCAAAGCGGCTGCAGTTGAAAGCAGAAGGTAAAGCCAGCAGTGTAAGCAATGCACGTAGCGCAAGAAAGCCACGCAGCCAGCAGCAAGCCCACTACAGCAACCCACTGTAACGTCCCTTGCACATTGACCCACACCTTAAATAGGAAAATAATGCACTTTACTCAATCAATCAATCATTACAGCCTTTATAACATTAGGAGTAAAGTCACCACATACCTGTATTGGAACTCACGAAGCACAGATGGAGACGTGTAATGTAAACGTCTCCATTCATTGACGGGTTTCCCGAAAAGCTCCTCAGTCCACCCTTAAATCAATGAATTTCATAAAGCCCAGTGTAATACACCATAAACATTGCAAAACACTCACTGAAAGCAGCCCTTACCTTACTACCATTCGTACACAAAACCCGGAAGTACGGCGGCTCGCTCGCTGATGGAACAAACGCACCCGCATAACGTGAACTGAAATGCTTTTAAAGGCAGATACATGGTCATCAACAACACACGCATCAGCTGGCCAGATGACGTCAGGGGATAGTGGACAACACATTACATCTTTTTGTGTACTTTCAGCAACATGTTGAAAACACAACAATGTGAGTGAATTAATATATAAAGAACTTCACCATTCACATAACAAATTACAGATGAATTCAAAATAAATGCAAATGTAAAAATATCAAATGTAAACAAATACAAATAGTCATGCAGATAAAGCACATTAAAACTGAAAGAAAGAAAGAAACAATGAAACTAGTTCAACTGGTTAAAAATTGGTACAAACATATAAAGAGATACAAAGCTTAGGCATCTGTGAGAGTGAGAGCTAGAACCGTCAGCATGTAGGTATATTAAATCCAAGCCATTGTCTGTCTGTCTGTCTGTCTGTCTGTCTGTGATCCTCAGAGCAAGAGTCAGATGAAAGGTGTGAGAGTCATCATCATCGGCGGTCACTCGAATCGAATATGACTGTCCTCTCTTTTGGGTCTTCTAGTGGTTCTTCAGATGGCTATAGAGGCCAATCCGCGATCTGCATACTTTGGTGCAGTGTGGGCAGGGGTAGGTAGTGATTTTTAATGGTGTTTGAGCCTTTTCTTCTTTCTCCTTACGAAGCTGTCGCTTTGTCTCTGCGGCACGACGAAGTTCTGTTTCATGTTCTTCTATGAGCTTCTGTCTAGTGCAATGTGTTCCCAGTTGCTCGATGTAATGTTGAATTTCTTCAGAATGGCCTTGATGTTGTCCTTAAAATGTTTCTTCAAAAGCAAAGAAGGCTTTCCTTTTCTTG
The DNA here is from genome assembly GCF_027580225.2 of Misgurnus anguillicaudatus. Taxonomy (NCBI): domain Eukaryota; kingdom Metazoa; phylum Chordata; class Actinopteri; order Cypriniformes; family Cobitidae; genus Misgurnus; species Misgurnus anguillicaudatus. Next base: position 43,270,767 of record NC_073338.2, on the reverse strand, counting down.
GAGATGAGTTGCTCCATCTCTGTGTCATTCTCATCAAACAAGTCCTGGTGTTTTCTGGACTTGTACCCAAGAATGGTTTTGCAAGTGGCAAGGATGGTAGACTTTAATAAAATCCAGTGCCCATCAGTGTCATCAGGGTATTTTTGTTGAAGGCTTTCCCCAAGAGAGGCCTGAAGTCGCTGCTGGGTGGCAGTTTCATCAAGGCTGTCAAGGTTCAGTCATAGTCGGATCTGCTTTTTTGAATTCTCCTCTTCCTCTTGAGTGTAATTAACATTGTAGAGTGGATAAGGCGATGTCCAGCAGTTATCAGTGTTGACCATGGCCCTTGTGATATTCACGTAACTGCGATCCCTGACTCGTACAATAACATAGTCAATCAGATGCCACTGTTTGAAGCGGGGGTGTCTCCAAGACACCTTAAGTTTGTTTTTTTCTGGCTAAAGAGAGTATTAGTGATATTGAGACCATGCTTCCACACATGCTGAGAAGCATAACTCCATTAGAGTTGATGTTTCCGATGCCTTCCTCTCCTATAGTGTCCTTCCAGAGGTGTTGATCCCTGCTAACCGTGGCATTAAAGTCTCCAAGTAGTATAATCTTATCTTCCTTGGGGATTCTCGACAGGGTCTTGTCTAAGCAGGAGTAGAAGGCCTCTTTTACATCCTCTTCAGAGTCTAAAGTAGGGGCATAGGCGCTCACAACTGTTGCTATCTGGTTGTTGTCAGGCACCAGAAGGATGGTCATGAGACACTTGCTAATCCCCACAGGGAGTTCAAGGAGGTGGCTGATGAGCTGGTTCCTAATGGCAATTCCAACACAATGGATCCTGGGCTCTTCAACAGCTTTTCCTTTCCAGAAGAAAGTGTAGCCACCCTTCTCTTCTTTCAATTGTCCTTCGTCTGCCAGTCGGGTTTCGGAAAGGGCAGCTAGGTCAATTTGGTATCTTCTCAGTTTTCTAGCAATGATTGCAGTTCTTCTCTCTGGTCTATCACTGCTTGCACTATCTGTCAGTGTGCGCACATTCCAGGCTCCAAAGTTTATTGTTTTATGTTTCTGACCGCAAATGGTGATCCCTCTGGACGCGGTAAATCAGTCAGGTGATTTGAGGCAGGCTATTTTTAGGGCACCTTTTCTAGCCCTTTCCCCATGTGGGGTGAGCAGAGTGGATCCTAAAAAGGGCTGCTCAGTCATGGGTGCAGCTGCCGAAGGGGTTTTCTGCCTCTTTCCAAGAGCTCAGCAACTGAATCTTGCACTCACCGCCTAATGTGCCACTTTGTGACTAAGGGATTCCAGATCTCATAATCCTGCCCCCGTCGCCACATTCTGTTCGCCATAGGACTTAAACCAGATGTTAGGGTGGTTTCCCATGGAGGACGCCTGTGACTGTTTTTGTTTAATGTGGGAAGACTGTTGCACAAACAGCCACCTCACGATCCTTGACAGAAGAAGGGTCAGAATCCAGTGGCATGGAGTCCAAGATGACTGGGGAACCTTTACTGCTGCAGCCTTCATCTGCCTTCCCAGCCGTTGTGATGCTCCCATAAGGCCAGCTGTCATCCTCCGCCTGCTCCACCGTTGAGGTCTTGGTTGGATCGCTCTTTGTCAGGGACCACACAAGCCTCTCCACCACGACAAGGTGGTAATCCCCAGAGAGGGTTGTGAGAGTACAGTGATGTGCAAGCAGTTTTTTACCTGGGCTTGGCCGTGGAACAAACCATCTGACATGAATTTGGGTTTTCCACGCACACATAACGTGTGGTCAAAATATCATTAACCAAATCAGGCAACAGTCAATCTTCTGTCAGTCAAAAAATATGCAACAAGGAAGAAGATGAAGGTAAAAATGGCCTGCGGGAAAATACTGATGACAAATGTTAAACATTTACCTCCCTGAAAGCGAAAGTGAGACCCCAAACATATTTAAATTGTTTCCTAGACTCAAATATAACACTGGCATTGTGCACTGTTCTGGGCTAAAAGAGAATTATCAATTAATGACACGGGGGAAAAAAGAAAATTGACATCAATGGCCAATCACAGTTCTGCATCAGGAAAGATGCAAACTCCTCCTAATCTGAAAGTTATACAAATACCTTTTTTTCAAACATTCCTCCTTCTGGGTCTCCGGCTTTGTGCTAAGAGGCTGAAAGAGCACCCAGTTCTGAGTCTTCAGTCTGTGTGCTAGAGATTGTAACAGGACAAACCTAACCTCATCGCTTCTGAGTATCCCCTAAAAAGAGAGACATTAACAGAGCACCTAAGCTCTGAGTCTTCGGCCATGTGCTTAGAGACTGAAACAGATCACCCATGTTCGAGTCTCTGGATTTGTACCAGAGAGACCATAACAGATCACCAAAAAAATCAAGTTTCTGAATCTCGCCTTCAGATTTAACAGCTCCTTGTTCTGAGATTTATAAGAGAGACTGAACCAGATCGACCACAATTTCTGCGTTTCTGGCCTGTGCGTCCAGAGACTAAGCGGATCACACCACATTCCGAGCTTCTCGTCCATAAAGGCAATCACAGACTTTTTTTCAGTATTGCATAACTGATAACATTTTTTTTTAAGTTTAGCAGATAATTCTTTGATTATATGTATTATGAGAAATAAGGGTTTCATCTTATCAGAAACAGACAACATTCTGCCATAAATTCAACTCGGTCACTTCTATTTTCTATTTTTTGCATTTCAGTTTCCATCTTTTTCTATTCTTTAGTATCTTAGTATCATTTAGTATTGTTTTTCTTGATTTTTTTTAATAAATTCTATTTTATTATGGTGTCTTCCTTGTGTTGATAATACAGTTAATGGTTCTACAAGCTAGCCAGAATCTTACAAAATCCTTCAGATAAATTAGATGACAAACTCCCTCCAATTTACATATTTTCTTATCTGTTAAATGATCCATTTAGATCAGGGGTGTCAAACTCAATTTCATGCCGGGCCACATCAGCATTACAGTTGCTCTTAAAGGGCTTGTTCTGTTTGTAAGATATGTATGTATTAACTCTTTTATTACTGTAAATTGCATAATTTCCTCTATGTTTGATTATTACTATTGGTTTTGTTAGTAACGCAATTAATACCTAGCTTTGTAAGTAGAAGTCTAAAGAATAGAAAGGATGGAAACTAAAGTGCAAAGAATAGAAAATAGGAGAGACTGAGTTGAATTCATCGAAGAGTGTTTTTGTTTCTTATAGGGGTGTAATGGTTCAAATTACTCATGGTTCGGTGCATATCACGGTTCTAGAGTCACGGTTTCGGTACATTTCGGTGTGTGTATGTTTATGGGGACAAAAAAGGCTACTGTCAAATTCAAAGAAAATACAATTATTTATTGGGTTACACTTGGTAACAACAGGCTTTACAAAAATAAAAACCTAAGCAGTTTTTAACCTCTGCCAAAATCAACATTTTCACTTAAGAGCAGTTGCATTCTCACCTGCGATCGTGTGCTATCAACAACACCATCGTAATGACGGGGCAAGCGACTCGTCATATTAGATGTATTGCCTTGAGCATACATTTTGTCCATACTTATCTTGAGCATCGCTGCTGCAGTAGACTTAAATGAAGCTGGTGGTGCCTCTATTAGCGTCTTTTCTCCTTCCATTGCCACGGTAAATGGTGCGCAATACACACGCATGCACACACCAACATGTGAGGAGGAACTGTGAGGTTGGCAACAGATTTGCATACTACGAGTTGATTGGACAGGTACTCTCACCTCAACACATGCAGAGCTTATTCAGAAACATACATTAGCGGTTTTATGCATTTTTTTTCACCAAACTATATTAGAAATGCGTGGTCGAATCAAACACGATGCACCAGGGTGCATGTGCATGCCAAACCGTGGAAGGATAACGGGACGATTCGACTCTACCGAGAACCGCTACACCCCTAGTTTCTGAAAAGATGACAACCTTTTTTCTTCATAACACAAATAATTTAAAGGATTAGTCAATTTTCTTTAAAAACAAATCCAGATAATTTGCTCACCACCATGTCATCCAAAATGTTTATGTCTTTTTTTGTTCAGTCGAGAAGAAATTATGTTTTTTGAGGAAAACATTCCAGGATTTTTCTATTTTTAATGGACTTTAATGGACCCCAAAACATAACAGTTTTAATGCAATTTAAAATTGCAGTTTCAAAGGACTTTCTCAAACGAGGCATAAGGGTCTTACATAGCAAAACGATTGTCATTTTTGGCAATAAAAAATATGCACTTTTAAACCTCTGGCTGTGTGACGAGCCAGCGCAACGTCACTTAATTGCGTAATGATGTCGAAAGGTCACGTGTTATATATATGAAACGCACATTTGCGGACCATTTTAAACAATAAACTGACACAAAGACATTAATTAGTATCATTCCACACACAACAACACTGGAACTGTCCTCTTTCTCCACACTTGTAAACACTGGGGCGTAGTTTCGCATATGTCATCTGTGACCTCTTGTAGTGATGCTGTATTATGTGAGGTCGCGCTGGTGCATCACAGGACCGGAGGAAGTTTTGCAATATTGAGAAGCATTTATGGTAAATAGTTATTGACAGAATACACCAATGCCCAGGTTTCAGGAAAAGGTTTGGTTATGTGATATGTACATTCTCATTGATTGAATGTGGTGACACGCCTGGTGGCACATCTACCATGTGTCAGGCTTTACCGTGCTGCAATGGAAAAAGAGTCAGGTTCAGTTCAATAGCCTTTAAACATCTGCATTGCTGATGTATTAGTATTAGTATTAGTACATGTCAAAAACAGAGAATTTCATTTGTCGTATCAAAATCTTGTCATTCTTAGTTGGGGACAATTAGTAAGATCTGGCATAGGGTCTCCAATGTTATTAAAGACACACTATGCAGTTATTTTACCTTAATATAACAGCTTCAAAGTTATTTCGGTGGTAAACAAAGTCATAGTAAGGCGAATCATCCTCCTGTTGAAGCTCGGGGAGGACGCCGCTAGCAAAACCAGCAATGCAAGCTTGAGAAAACCGCCCCTGACAAATCTCGCGAGAATCACGACTTGCTTTACGTCAACGACGTCACACACGTTAGGCTTGTTCGACCTTGTGTGGTAAAGCCCCTCCTGAAAAAGAGCAACCTAGACAACACTGTATTGAGCAACTACAGACCAATCTCAAATCTTCCTTTCATAGGCAAGCTCATTGAAAAAGTTGTTTTCAATCAGCTGAACAAATTCTTAATTTCTAATGGTTACTTTGACATTTTTCAATCTGGTTTCAGACCACACCACAGTACAGAGACAGCGCTCATAAAGATAATAAATGATATTCGCCTCAATACAGACACAGGCAAACTATCAGTGCTGGTGTTACTCGACCTCAGTGCTGCTTTTGACACTGTTGATCACAACAAACTTCTTGACAGGCTGGAAAACTGGGTCGGGGTTTTTGGGATGGTCCTAAATGGGTTAAGGTCATACTTATAAGGGAGAGGTTATTATGTAAGTATAGGTGGCCATAAATCTGATTGGACATACATGACATATGGAGTCCCGCAAGGCTCAATTCTAGCGCCACTCCTGTTCAACCTGTATATGCTCCCACTAAGCCAAATAATGAGAGAGAACCAAATCACACTTATGCAGACGACACTCAGATCTACTTCGACTTCAGCCCCATTGACTCCCTGTGCAAATGCATTGATGAAGTTAACAGTTGGATGTGCCAAAACTTTCTTCAGTTAAACATAGAGAAAACTGAAGTCATTGCGTTTGGAAAAAAAGATGAAGTTCTCAAGGTGAATGCATACCTTGACGCTAGGGGTCAAACAACTAAAAATCAAGTCAGGAATCTTGGTGTGATTCTGGAGTCGGACCTTAGTTTCAGTAGTCATGTCAAAGCAATAACTAAATCAGCATATTATCATCTCAAAAATATCGCAAGAATTAGATGCTTTGTTTCCAGACCATACTTAGAGAAACTTGTGCATGCTTTTATCACCAGCAGGGTGGATTATTGTAATGGCCTCCTCACTGGCCTTCCCAAAAAGACCATTAGACAGCTCCAGCTCATTCAGAACGCTGCTACTAGGATTCTGAGCAGAACCAGAAAATATGAACATATCACACCAGTCCTCAGGTCTCTACACTGGCTACCAGTTACATTTAGGATTGATTTTAAAGTATTATTAATGGTATATAAATCACTCAATGGACTAGGACCTCAATACATTGCTGATATGCTCATTGAATATAAACCCAACAGATCACTCAGATCATTAGGATCCCATCAGCTAGAAATACCAAGGGTTCACTCAAAGCAAGGAAAGTCAGCTTTTAGCTATTATGCCAGTCGCAGCTGGAACCAGCTTCCAGAAGAGATCAGATGTGCTCCAACAGTAGTCACATTCAAATCCAGACTCAAAACACATCTGTTTAGCTATGCATTTACTGAATGAGCACTATGCTGCGTCCGAACTGATTGCACTATATTTTATATGCACTATTTTAATTATTTTTATTTCTCTTGTTTTTATTCTTATCTTTATTTTTAACAGTTTTATACTTGTATTCCTGTTTTATTCTTTTTCATACATTTAAACAGTTTTTATTTAAATCACATTTATTTTCTTTTAATTGATATTTAAAATTCATGTATATTTGATTTTTGTTTTCTCATTTCTATGTAAAGCACTTTGAATGACCTCTGTGTATGAAATGTGCTATACAAATAAACTTGCCTTGCCTTGCCTCTGCCTGTATGCCCCATCTTACAGGATTAACAATGGCACTAATACACGGGGAGAGAATGCACACAATATTCTGTACTTTCACACCACAAATTGTTTTTTTAATATCTCACCAGTATGTGTCAACATACAACCAGTGATGGGAATAACGGCGTTATAAGTAATTGGCGTTAGTAACTGCGTTATTTTTTTCAGTAACGAGTAATTAAATAAATTACTGTTTCCCCCGTTATAACGCCGTTATCGTTACTGACATTAAAATGCTGCGCGTTACTAAATTGATCTCACTGTAGTGATATTCACCCGCGTATGCTCACTCTCTCAGCCAGACACTGATTTTCTCTTGTGTGTGTGTTGGGAGAAACATAACTGATGCTGATTGGTGTGTCTGTGTGTTAGAGGGGGTGGGAGAACCACATAGCTGATGGTGATTGCCTCTGGTTGGCTAACGATGGAAACTAAGCCAGAGTTCACAAACAGGCACGCCCACTCGCACAGTCTGACTCTGAGCGAGCGAGCAGTGTAAAAAAGTCTGAGCAACTTTGTCACTTTGTCGCTAGATTTAGCAACTTTCTATAACTTTAGCGACTTTATAGGACAAATCTAGCTATCTTTACTGGAGTGGTTGGAGACTTTTGTAGACTGACATGAAAACACGCGTCGTTTTCTCTTCTCAACGAGCAGCGGTGCTGCTGCTGCTGTGCCCCATCTCAAAGCATTGACATGCAGCCCGGTCATCGCGCATTGTAAGACGCCACCCAATTGGCCCAAATTCGAAGTCCAATGGCGTGGTGAAGGTATCACGTGTTCTTTCATTCCGTAGCGCTTCTAGAAGAATTATTCCATTTATTTAATTTATTTCTTTGACCTCTGTGGTTAAATTATAATCTGACTCCAATTTATAAGTAAGAATTTAGTGTATTATTCCAATTATCTGTTGATCATAATTTAGAAGTTTGATTATTTATTAATTCCCATAGTCTTAGTTATTCGTTCATTAGGGACCCGGTATCGCACAGAGTATACGCCGGCCGTTGCGTATATCTCACGGACACAAAATTGTCAGTCTGATCTTAGTCAGAGGTTGCCGGGAAAACTAATATTTCTATGTCTGGCCGCTCCATGCTTGCTCCGATCATAAAAATAGTTACTTTAGTTTAGCTCTCATGCAACTTGCTAAGGCAGGTGATAGACATAAATCTGAGAGTTTTAATGAATGTGCCCCATGCTCCATTCGACCATCAAAACCCCAGTGTGATCATATCCTGACAGAATAATCTTGCGGTAATACCAGACTCCTTCTAATCTACTGGTCATAACAATTTCTGAAAGAATTAAAATAAATCAATACAATTTCTGAAGAATTCAGATGAATCAATTATAACAATTTATTATACCAGGCAGGTTCCAGCTTAAAGAATATCATATAATACAGAATATGATTCAATTCCAATTAAAATGATCAACAGTTACAAAAGTTACAAAGTCATACCTGGCAATAGACACTCTGGCTACAGAGTACTTCTATCATGAATATAATACACCCAAAATGGTGTAGGAAGATTCTTGTTAAAGGTTTCTTCCATGATGTTTGAATACAGAGTGTGGAAGCTCCTGGTTACAGGATGCCTCCATAAGGTTTGAATACACACAGAGTGTGGGAGCTTCTGAGTACAGAATGGCTCCCAGAACATTTTGCCAGGCCACCTTTTATACACAGCTTGAGACAAAGACATAAAAACCCAGTTTAACCTGTGCCAAGTGATACTAAAGAGCACCTGGTCAAACTAGCCAGAAGTATCTAAAAGCTTGATCCATCTTATCTTAGACTTATAAAAATGAGACCTTTTTACTCATCACACCATGACCTTTAAAATGAAACCAAACATGAATATAAAATTGCAATCTCAGAACAACATATATACATAATATCATATATTTCAGCAGATACCCAGTGATGTGAGCCTGAAGGCTAACAGTGCAAAAGCCTTTGTGATGAAGAGAATAGGAGCACAGAGTTTCATGTCTGTAACCAGTTCAACCTGAGGGTTAAATTTGGGTTAACACCACCACCTGAGGTTTAATTGTTTCACAGTGTCTTTTCATAAATAAAATTAAAGTTTTTTATATACCAGCTGTACTACAGCATCAATCACTCCGAAAACACAGACGACAGGGCGATGGCAAGTACAACAAGCTCAAAGGTAGCGGTCGCAAACACAAAGTATAGCACTACTTTTCCATTGTTGAGGTGAAAGGCAAGAATGTTTGTGTAATGTGCAACTTATGCCCATGAAGAAAAAGTCTCTCCAAGTCTGTGGCAAGTAATTCTGACCTAATAAAGCACCTCACATCGTCACATGCTGCCACAAAATTAGTGGTTTCTCTTTAGTATCCATTTTAGTCATTTAACATATTTAATTTTGTAAGGGGCATTCAAGTTATTTGAAATATTAGAATTTTTTAAGTAACGCAGTAATTACTTTTGGTGGTAATTAATTACTTTTATAATAATGTAACGCAGTTACTAACTCAGTTACTATTTGTGAGAAGTAATTAGTAACTATAACTAATTACTTTTTTAAAGTAACGTTCCCAACACTGCATACAACATATTGTACAACATACTCAAAAAGATTCTGACCTCTCCAAATCATATCACAGGAGAAAATTCCATAAATATTTTACATTTCTACATTTAGTAGACATTTCATTACATTTCATGTGTAACTGTCGTTCACCACAGGCATTTAGGGGCTGGACACACCAAAACTTTTAAACGCGTCTGAAAATGCCTTGAGGATGCCGAATGCCAGCTGTTTCTTCAGCTGAGCGCTTTGGTAGCCCCTCCTCCACTGTAATTGGACGGCCGTGTGAGAACTGACATTGACGAGCGGAGCCTTTCACTCAAAGTTGAATATTTTGACCTCTCGGCGCTCAGCGCGAAAAAAAACCGAGCGCCGGTTATCAGATCGGAAAAAAAACGCTAGCTGCTTGCTTATTTGAAAAGCGCCGAGTTTCCATTGCAATCAATTGAAAACATGCGCCGGTCGCGGGCGTAAAAGCTTTGTGGGACTGGACACACCAAAACTTTTAGGGGTTTTGTACACCAAAACTTTTAAACGCGGCTGAAAACGCCTGGACAACGCCACATGGCAGCTGTTTTTCAGCTGAGTGCCAGCTTTCTTCAGCTAAGCGCTTTGGTAGCTCTAATACGTCAGCTGTGAGATGGTTGGTTGCTGTGATATTTGTCCAGCCCCTCCTCCACTGTGATTGGACGGCCACTTTAGAACTGACATTGATGAGCGGAGCTTTTTACCCAAAGTTGAATATTTTTCAACTTTAGCTGAGGGGTATCTTTCTCGATTTCCTCAGAGAAAACGGTTCCACAACATCATCAAAATCCAGTTCCCTCACAAGGTCGCATTCAATGGCCATTAAAGACAGTGAATTTAGACGTTCTTGACACATTTGGCTTCTTAGTTCGTTTTTTACTCTTGCCATTAGAGAAAATGAACGTTCTCCTTCACAGTTGCTGACTGGCAGGGTGAGGAAAAGCTGTCCTTTTTATGCTTTCTTATCATTGATCCACTTGGTTGTAGTTTTAAACTCATTTTTGTTTTAGTTTTTGAGTAACCGTAACCGTAACATGACTTTTATATTACGCAATGCTTTTCACTCGCCTCTAGATGTCCCTCTCAACAGCGCAGCAATACATTTAAATTATTTATTTGATTTACTTACTAGTTAATACTTTGCAACTGCAAAAAATTCACATTATCCCTCAATATTTAACACAATTTTACTGAAAATAAAATTAAAATATTTATTTGAAAAGAATAGACACAGTAAATTTGACAGGGCCCCCTGCTGGCCAAGTGCCCTGGGCAAGTGCCCAGTAGGCCCGTGCGTTAATCCGTGCCTGAGTATGTCAGGCGATTATCATGACAACAGTTGTCAATATCTCACATAATTATCAGGACATAAATAAGCCTAGAGGTTGTAAATAGTGTAAACATGCACAATTTGCAAACTATTATGATAAATAGCAATAATCATGTATATTGACATTATAACGACCAATGTTATAAAATAATGCAACGTACAAAATTAACTATGTCATGGCATTTTGTAATGTTTACATTACAATAAAAGAACACAAATGAAATGATACAGTAGACATAGTCTATAGACTGTTTACTTGTGATTTAGCTCCAATCATGTAAAAATGTTATAAGCCAGCAAACACGGTACTTTATTATTATATGCACTCTACACTTGGAATAAACTTCTTATTATCCTATTACCATCATCTGTAGTTTAGTAGACTATGCAGTAGCCTAATATTTGTATGAAATTGTTAAACATTACCTGGTCATTATCTTCGGAGGTGTACTAGAGTGGGAAATTACAACAGTTGCAAGTATTCTCCAGCGACTCTAGTTGTCGCTGTTTGACAAAAACGCCAGAAAATGCATAGAGCGGCTTTAAGAGTGAGAGATCACTATTATGATAAAATAATGTTTAGGACATCGACTGATTTAGACAAATGATAAGCTTTATGTGCAACACACTCACACATATTGTACATATTGTAAATGCCATAATTTTTAATGAAAGTATAATTTGAGGTAACACAATTATATGGCACCTTGTTAGCAGTTTATCAAATATAAACACTGGAAATATCAAAACATACTCATAACAACATTGGCTCATCCTCATGTCTCTGTCTGTATTACTGAGCACTAGTGGATGATGAAGACTCTAAGCTCTCTACTAGATGAGGTTCCTTCTCCTTCAGCAGTTTGTAAAATTCTGCTTTTACAGCTGAACCTCCTGAGATCAGCACCATGTACAAGATTCTCATCTGTTTTCTGTGGGTATTCTCAGCATGAACTTCACTCCACATTTCATCTGTAATCATCTTCTTTGACCTCAGACAGTCAGCTATCTCCATCACAGACGTGACTCTCTGAATGAGTTCATCTCTGTTGTTGTCCACAAATTCTGATTCTGATTCAAGCAGAAAAAGATCAAGAGACTTGTTATAAGAGTTGATACATTTATGATATAAACAAAATAATATTGAATAGTGAAAATGTAGGATTCAATACCCGTGTCCTTTATGATAGCAGTAGAGTCAGTACTGGAACCTGATTCTATTGAAATAAAACAAAACATTTGATCACGGAGAGATCTCGAACATCATGAACATCTCAACAAATGAGAAGTGAGTGAGCTGTTACAAAATATGAAACTTAGAAGTGTTGTCAACAAGTTTTATCCACAGATTAGTTTTATACCTGTAAAAAAGATTTGGCGTGGTGTCCAAACTGTTTTCTCTTCATCGGTTTTATCCAATAGACCAAGCTTTATCTCATCAATGTTTACATCCAGAATCACTTCAAAGGTGGGATGAAAGTTTGGGTCGAAATCAAACTCAAACAATTCATTCTGAAAAATGAAAATGGGATTACTGTATCTAGATACATGTTTTTAAGCACAAATTTTCCTCAGTTCAACCGAATTCAATCTGATTGCCAATTATGAAAAGCACTTTTGTACATTTGTACGGTATACCCTTAAACAATAAAACCTTATTTTAATGTTTTAATCAAAAGTTATTAATTTATTTTTAAATTATGTTTAGGGCGTTTACACCCTAAGGGTGGAGTTTCTCTGCCAGGGTTTAGATTAATCCAGGACTTGGCTTAATATTTATATTAGGACAGTAATTTTTACAAACATGCCTTACAAAAATATTTTTGGTGAGAATCTTGAGACAAAACAATGGCACAGATTTATTTTAAGATACTATACTGCTATATTTACTATTTTTAAGATACTATATCGCAACATGTTCATCTGGAAAGAGCCGTGGGAGATGGAGGCATTCAGGGCAAGTTTTACCATCAGGGCTGCCTACACTGTCCCGCCTTCTCCTGCAAACTTAACCCAATGGTATGCCGAGAACCCAATGGTATGCCGAGGACCCCGCTTGCCCTCTATGCCCAAGTCTAGCAACACTGAAGCACATCTTAGTGGGATGCAAGATCTTTCTCCCCCACCATCCCAGTGGTAGCCAACACCATTTGTTCGGAGGGTGAGGGTTAAGTCAACCTCACCACCATAAGATCAAACTCTGGTCAGCTGGACAGAGCACAGGATTGGAAGCTATTGGCAGACTTGAACAAGAAACTCTGATTACCAGTTGAAACTGAAACCACCAAACTGAGACCAGACCTTGTTCTGTGGTTAGCCTTGCTCAAACTTGTCTACATCATCAAGCTCACCTTGCCATGAGAGGGTGCAGTGGAGAAGGCATATGAACGGAAAAGCGCAACAACAAGGCTGGAATGTGAAGGTACGCCCAGTGGAAGTAGGTTGCAGAGGGTTCATAGCCACCTCAACATCCAGGCTACTCAGGGAGATGGGAGTGCAAGGAAAGGCCCACCGGCAGGCATTCAAAGACTTCTCCGTGGCTGCAGAAAAGGGAAGCCAGTGGCTGTGGGTGAAGAGAAAAGACTCCGCCTGGGTCTTCAAGTGAGTTGATGGCACCTAGAGAGTGAACCTGGGACACTGGGATTCACTCCTGAACCCTCTGGAGGTGTTGTGGGCCTATCAGCAAAACACCCAGGAAGGAGGGCACCCACTTGACTACCCAAAGGGTGCCATCACTCAATTGACCATCCCATGGAGTCTCAACGATGCCTCAGGTAAGTATTAAGGGATATCAATATCAAGTCCTATACAATAGACAGGTGTTGTTGGGTAATTGCGTGCCACCATTTGCCACTGAACCTGCATTAACGACGACAGTGGGGCCTCTGGCCTTAGTCAAACAGGTTGGCACGCATGGTCGGGTTGTGGGGAGATTTTGGCGTTTTCTTGTTGTCTTGTGTATTGCGGTAAATAGTATGCCATACAGAACTGTTTGCCACTGAACCTGCATTAAGGACGACAGTGGGGCTTCTGGCCTTAGTCAAATTGCCATGTATGGTCGGGTTGTTGTGAGATTGTGGCATTAGAGATTGAGGTTAGGTCATGTCAAGGGGTTATGCACTGAGTTATGAGAAAGGAGCGACCTCACGAGATGGAAGGGCTGAGGAGTTGTGTGGCAGAGGGTCACTCAATTGACCATCCCACAGAGTCTCATTGGTGCCTCAAGTAAGCATTAAGGGATATCAATATCAAGTCCTATACAACAGATCTTTACATTAAGACAGATTATACATGCTATTTAGTGTGAGACTAGGATAAGCCTTGTCTGGGAAATCACCCAAAGATGTTTAAGACATGAACATATACAGCAGGTACTTTAGGTGGGATCAGGACTAACTGGATCAATTAAGGTGTTTACATGACAGTTACATGTACAAACAGATGTTTTGTTTTGAAACATAGCTAATGATACATTACACATTATGTAAGAACTGTGCTAAAACCTCAAAAACCCCAATAAAATACTAAATTAAGTTAGATCTGTTTTAAAGTATCTCATAGTCATAACATTACCATTGGTTGTACTTTAAGTCCCTCTGGTAGACAACACAGACTGTACTCTCTACCTGGAGTCAGACGACATTTTGAACTAGTCTGAATGTGACGATTCTCCTTGTGTTGGATTTTTACCTTAATGAAAGAACAAAGAAGTTGTCAATTTCAGTTATGAAAGTCATATTTCACTGCATGAACCATTTGCATAGGAGAAAATATATCAATATTGAAGCAACAATAACACTTGCAGTTAGGCGTGCAGTACCTCTGACAGCGGGACATTCCTTGGAAGCAAATGGACATCCAGTATTTTCTCTTTCTGTTTGACAGATGTTGGACGGACAAAAAACAACTTGGGACCGAACAGGAGACTCAGGGAATATGATCTTTTTTATGAGTCCAAACAGGGAAAACTCTGTGATATTAATAATCACATGAGTGCTGCTCACATTGAGTGGCTGCAACACTTCTACATTATCACCAGTGATGTGTGCTACAGCCAAACTGACTTTATTCTCCTCTGAAAAAGACATTTAACAATTTGAATACCATTTAAAGTGATTTAATAAAAATAGATTTGTGTTATTTTAAAATGTAATTTTAACATATGTCATATATCTGAAAGGTCGTGTACATACCCCAGAGCACAATGCACGGTGAGGCTTGTGTACAGGTACCCCATTATGATCAATGCACAGACATACCTGAGAAAATTTCACAGTGTGGGAGATGCAGTTGTGAGATTGAACCTTCAAAACAGTCAATGTTGTACAAGGGACCTGCAGGCTGCATCTGACCCAAACCATCTAAGAGCCGTGGATCCCAGGACACGATTTTATACAACATCTCTCCTTCACCCTCCATCACAAACACAAGGTTTGTCAAACTGCACTGAAACTGACCAGCATGTGGAGAAACAAACCTAGAGGACAAAAATACACTATTGAGGATTAAGGTGCTTTTTTTTAGAAAACTCCAAGCACTATGAACAACTACATACATCATACACTGTAAAAATTTATATTTAAAAAAATTGTGGAAACTGAAAGTTATGTATTGACTCAACATATTGCTTTCAAATAATTTTCCCCAAACAAAAATATGCATGGTGGTAATTAAAACTTAAGGTATTGTGGATAAACAAAAATGTATATTCACAGAACATATTAAACTCTGCTCAGCCAATTTATCATGTCAAATGAAAAATCTGAGTTGACTGAACGTAGTTTGAGCCAGAAAAGCGTATGGGAATGCACCTGAAATTAATTGGCTTCAGTGTTGGTGCGCGGGAGTTGATGATCGACATTTTCTACAATAAAGTTATGGTAAGTGCTTAAATATTTACATTTAAGTCATTTTTAAGTATTTTTAAAGTCATTTTCTAGTTAAACTGAGTGAAAATCTGAATAATTACAGCATACAAACATAAATCATATGATATGTTTTCTCCTCAGTGTAACGCACCGAGCTAACGCTTCATTTAGTGAGGAAATGGGAAGGCCACAACAACTTTCACAGTGAGTATATTATATTTGAATTTTTATATAACATATTTGTGTGAAAATTGTTAGCTTTTTCGAGATTTATGTGCCTTTTTTTATTAAGAGCCGCTGCGCCGCGCCCACACACGTGCACACATAGACATGAAAGGCTGCTTGCAACCCGCACCTTTCTAGAGAGAAATTGTCGTTTTTTATTTAAATAAATTAATATATTATGAGTCTAGGGCAGGCGCGGAGCTATGGGCGGGCCTGGGCCCACCCAGATTGACAGCTGGCCCGCCCAATCAGAAATGTAAAAAATACTACTCTGTATAGTTAGACATGTATTATGTGGTGTATTTTATCTATTGCATGTTATGTTAAAAACAGTAAAATTATAAGTAAGCCTGATAACTAAAAACTATAAAGCAGTTGAATGTTGCGTTACATTATGGTTAATGAGAAAAATATTCCCGAGCAGCTTTCAGCCATGATCACTTTGAGAACTTTTTCGCAAGCAAGTGGAAAACGTATTTTGAATAACAACACGTTATAAATATGTGCTGCGCGCTTTCCTCTCAATAACATAAAAACACAACAAATATGACAGCGGGGTAAAAAATAGAAAGAAAACATCTGATCACAGTGATGTTGTTTGATATACCGAGAGCCATACCAGCTCTCTAACTCAGCACTATAAGTCACGCCACGTTTTTTTGCTACACTTTATACAATATAGCCTATTGCTTTTAAGCAACAAATAGCCTATCATAACAACCTATAAGCCTACTGTGTAATTGAGACATTAATTTAAGAAATGCATTAAAAGCAGAAAGACGTGTAGGCTGCGGAATTATAGTGGGTTCACTTCAATCCACACCACAGACGTTCTTGGTTTGCTTCTTATTTATTAAATCGAGGCAATTGTTTGATTAAACATTGATTAATATTAAGATACAATTTATACAAAACAAAATTCACTTTAAAGAAAATCTTTCAACAAAACAAACCTATGCAGGACTCGCAAAATTGCTACCCCGGAGTCCCGGGGCTATGGCGAATTCCTGTCGGGCTAAAAAAAAATGTATGCGCCCTGCCAGTCGGGCGGAGGAAATAATATTGTAATGTGTTTGCATTCTCTCAGATTTAGATAGGTAATTATATTGTATGTAATTCGGCATCATCTTGTTAGTCATTAATATCCTCAATAACAAGTGAAACTGTCAGGAAATGAAGTGAAAGCATTAAATCCATTATTCCTTTCGTTCACGTCTGATATGCGCGCTCCTCGGCTCCGCTCTTCACGAGTAGGCTACCCGCTTGCTCTTGTGCTCATCAAAAAGTATATTAAATGTTTATTTATTTGTCATTTCTTTCAACCTCAGAGTCTAACATTATTCTAGCAATTCCCTTTTTCTTTCTTTATTTAGTAAGTTAACTTAAATATGTGAGAACGAAAATATATTTTTAGTGATTTTCATGAAGAGAATATGATGTTAGAAGCATCATTTTAAGCATTTAGTAGCCGTATTTATTTAAACACTTTAATAGGCTATTTAAAAAAAGTATAAGGTTTTTTGGGGTTCATTTATATTTCTTGTCACTGTGTGCAGGTTCTTTTTTGTAGGCTTTTTACCAAAAAGGCTTAATTAATGTCACGTTGCATTAAAATTTAAAATATCAATAATGTCAAAAATGTGACCTGCAGTTCGCGTCTGTGTGTATGCTGTTTAAATTAGTGTTCTGAAGTCTTGACGAATTTTATAGACTTGTTATAGTTTCTTATTCAAAAGTGACACCCATAGATTCAGGCCCACCCGGACTTAATCCATGCCCACCCATATGTCACGTTCTGCATCCGCCACTGGTGTAGGGGCATCTGTATTTGGCCTGGACGTGTTTACATGTATTCGACTGCATGCAGCACTGCGCAGACAAATCAACCTATGACATCAAAGTTCCGCGAGAGCTATTCAAAAGCTTATATCTCGCGTTACATTGATCTCATGTGCCAATCGATTTGCGCCGCACATGCTGCCGTCGTCATCTTGCATCAGGAAATCCACAAGGGGTATATGAAAAGGATGCTCTCTCTCGGCTGGTATTGTAAAGCTGCCGTTTATACTCAACGGCGCGAGTCTCAAATAAGTGCACGAACACCGCCAAAACGGATGAGATGACGAGTTGACTGTACTGTAAGTAATCGAATATAAAACCAACATGAAGTAGCGCTTTAACATTAGTATAGGTTTGCTTGAACAATTCGCCCTTAGAAAATTAACTAATTAACTTAAAATTAGTTTTACTATTGTTTGTGTTGGAAAACTATATAACCAGACATTTACCACAGTAAAGGATATTTTCAGTGAAACTATAGTAATGAAAATATCAAAATAACTGTACTTCTATATTAAAGGGACACAAGGCAAGTCTGAGTATTATTTCTCTAATAGCTCCCCCTAGTATCTGGGAGTACATGTTTTCTATATCTGAGACTTTACGAGACTGAAGGACACCGGGTCGGATACAGCTAAGTTGCAAGTGGGGTATTCTTCCTACAGACGGTAGGGGCAGGCGAGAGAGTCTTCATTCGTCATGTAATGAGTCCAGGGCCTGAAGTTAACTTTTTTGACCACCAGCCACTGTGGCAGGTGGATTTAGAAATCCACCTGCCACAGAGACTTTTTACCAGCCAGTTGTTTTTTTTTGCCTGAATAGTGAATGATAACGCTGTCTTTATTGTATGAATTAAATATAATTTTTTTCAGAGCTACACAAGTGAATTTCTCTTTGTCTTAGGTTGTTTGATTAACATTAATGACACAGACTTAAGTAGGTTTATTGAGGTTACTGTCTCTTTAAGACCAGCACTAACTGGTTTTTGAATCTCTATAAATACACTTAAGACATAAAGAAATGTTTTATTAGAAAATTAATACTGTTGAGATCATTTTGTTTATATGTGCCCTGTCAAGAGCAGAAAAATTTTATGTACGCATGCTTTTAGGAACGCGTCTCTCCGATGTGCCCTATTGAGTCCCCTTAAACCCGCACACGCACACAGAGACAGAGGGGGCACAAACTGCGCACATAAACGCTGCACATACGTTGTTTTTCATTACTATATTCGCAAAATGTATGTTAATGTACTACAGTATAAGGCATAGTAGCGCAACTCTCTCTAAAGTTTACAAATCAAGAGTTCTACACATCTGTGCAACTGCGATTGTACAGTAGCCTATGTCAGCATTGTACTATCATCCCATCTAACCAACAGTTTAATACTTACTTGTACATCCAAACGTAGTCAGAGAAGTGCCTCATCTTTTTTCCAATCGCATGAACGTTGCGAAACAGAAGGCGCATCCTTTCAATGAATCACACAATTTGCATCGGTGATATGCGCAGGTTGATAAGAAATGAGCGGGTGCCGGTTACGAGTCATCCAAAAATATTTTAATGATATTCAGGCCGCGGTCAGTCGGTCGAGTTTAAAAACTATTTTGAACAATTGCGGGCGGGTTATAGTGATGGGTCGTTCGCGAACGAGAGCTGATTTTTTGTAGCGAATGAGCAGAGCCGAATCTTCAGATGCAGGCAGGGGTGGGATCGTAGAGGCCAGAAGAGCCGAATCTATGAAAAGAGCCGGACTGCCGTCACTAAAATGTAGAGCCGAAAGAGCCGAATCTATGAAAAGTTGAAAATGTCGGTCGGTAGTGGGTTGGTCATACAATGACCCGCGCATCACTGATTCACATTGGCTACCCGCCAATGTGGCTAGTAGATTGACAGTGTTACCCGCCAATTGCAAAATCCACCCGCATTTGGCGCGTGGTCGGGTGTTAATTTCATGCCCTGAATGAGTCATTTAACCATATACCGACTTACGAAGATGATTTATTAACATAAAAATGCTGCCTTGTGTCCCTTTAAAACTGTTTTATTTTCATAATGTTAATCAGCAATATAGCAGCCGTTTTTCTATGTTCAGAAGTATAAACTTTGAGGATATTCTATATTGATCTGGTTTTATTTATTACATTGTCTTCATTTGGTACATGTACACTCAGTGATACTTTTTTACTTCTTACAGCGTACCAAGGCTTTGGAGATTTACACACGTGACATGAAAATGAATCCGTGAAACACTGAGCAGTTGCTGATCCATGTCAAGATCCCTTTTCAGTGAGCAGGTTGTACTGGAAAATTTGTGAGATTTTATGCCTTCAATTTGTAGAACGTGTTTAATGTTTAAACTGTTATGAGGCATTGTTTAAATGTTTACAGTGTTCAAAGTAGTTTCATAAGCTCTTACTTAGTGTGCGAATGTTCAATTCAAGTGAAATTGTGATTAATATTGGGTGAGGAACCCTCCCTATTGGTGTTTTTGGAGATATTTGTAAAATGTCTTTTCTAAACTTTTTTTTATTAAAAAGAATTAATTTTCTAATGTCTACTGTGCAGTTGTATGCAGACCATTTCTGTATGTTTACAATTTTAAGGTATTACAAATAAATAAATTAATAAAATGTTACAAAATAGTTTGAGTGTTTCTTTTTCTATTAGGACAACAGGAAATAAACATTTCAGCATGGCTCCTTATCAATATAATTTTAACAATATACATTTTCAGATTGGGTAAACTAAAAAAAGAATGCTACCACAATTTTAAAAAGTTAATTGGGCAAAAAACATGGTTTCTTATTTTAAATTGGTTCAACCTGTTATTTCCCATTGAGCTAATGTTTAAAGATCGTTGCCACAATTGATAAAATTCATTCACAGAAAATCTATTGGCCCAAGTGAAAAATGTCAATGTTACCAGTCACTAGAAAATTTTGAGTTAGGGAGGCACCTTTTATTTACAGTGATATGAATGTTGTTTACCTGTGTGTATTTTCTCCTTTGACTTCATCTCTATCAGTGAGTTCAGGTGTGAACATGGAGTTCTGCATAGAAGAAAGAAACAAAACAATTTATTTAGTTGAATATGCCATTTTACAGTATATTGGTCAATTATAATTCCCAATTTTATTATTATTACTTTAACGTTAAATGTTACATTGGCCTTATCTCTGGCCTAATCACAGCCGTGCTGATATGTAAGGGATAATGTAGAGGCAGCCGGTAGTTATCGGGAAATAAGCCCCGACAGTGTGATCAGGACCCGACGCGAAGCGGAGGGTCTTGTATCACACTGAAGGGGCTTATTTCCCGATAACTACCGGCTGCCTCTACATTATCCCGCTTATTACACGGCTACTTGTCACATAAGAAAAAAACGGACATGAATATGAATTTGAAACATTTTATTGGCATATTTATTTTAAATTAACATTTTTATCCTTCCGCGAAACTTTGCATAGATGCATAAAATGATCGTAATACCTTATTAAGATCCTCTGCTTCATACTTGTCTGTCTCCATTTTTTCTCTTTTAGCCAGTCTTTGAGAAGTTTTAATGCCCATTCTGTATTTTTTTGTGTGTTGGCTTCGTAGCTGTCATGCTCTATTTTGTCAAGTTCAGTCTCAGTAAGCTCTCTGTGTCTTGTCGTGGTTGTCCAGTGTTTGTCACAAGATGGCGCCAAACAGTAATCTTTATTGATCTTTATTGGCGCGGAGTGATTTTACTCGTACAAGTAGTACCGGCTATACGTTATTACTTTGGAGCGGTATTATTTGAAAAGAACGAACCTGCAAATGTCTCAACTGACCAATCAGAATCAAGCATTCCAGAGAGCCATGTAATAAAGTGTAACAACACATTCCTACTGAAAAGATATATGCTGCGTCCGAAAACTCAGGGCAGTGACTCGTTGCCTCGCTGCCTCATGAGGAAATGACTTCGAAGGCATGAAGGTAGCTCAGAGAAAGACTTTCGGACACACTTCTAAGGCAGCGTGTTTGAAATTTAAACAGAGAGCGCCTTTGTGATAACTAATCACATATTTGAAAACTACAATACTAATTTCTCGCTAGA
This sequence comes from Misgurnus anguillicaudatus, assembly GCF_027580225.2. NCBI lineage: Eukaryota > Metazoa > Chordata > Actinopteri > Cypriniformes > Cobitidae > Misgurnus > Misgurnus anguillicaudatus. Next base: position 43,249,077 of record NC_073338.2, on the reverse strand, counting down.
AATGCAGTTAAAAGGTGTAAAAAGTGAAAATATACCTTTATTTACACTAAATTGGTGGTCCAGTCGCTTCCTTGGCCGCCATTTTATTTTTTCGAACTCGACCGGACTCGACCAATCACATTCTTAATGTACGTCCACGCATAGGTATCTCAGGAGACAGGAAGTAAACCAAACATTGAATTCGGACATGCCTTGATGCCTTGCTGCCTTGGAAAGCTGCCTCAGAAGGCAGCAATTTAGAGTTTTCGGACGCAGCCATATTGTTATTAACAAGATGTGGCACTGATATTACCATGAATGAGATAAATCCAATGCTCAATATTTTCAACTCTAAAAACGTAGGTCTTGCTTTGCAAAACAATAAAACAATAAAACTAGATATAAAGACTGACAAATTAATTCTCTAGGGGAGGATCTTTGTACAGTCTCGTAAGGCACTTGCCAACCTGTGCGCATGTGAAGTAGGGCAACTTCAAAAATGTGAAGTTGAGAAACAAAAGATAATGTCAGGTTTAATTGTTGTTCAGAAATAGTTTTTATATCTTATTGTTATTTCAGTGAGCAATTGATATCTGTCTCTATTCAGGTAGATTTTGATTTCAGTCTTGCATGACTGAAATAACTTCACTGGGGAGTTGCAAACATGACCACAAAGTGGTGCAACTTCCCTAAAAGGACTTTGGTGAGACTCACCGTTGGTCCAGGTCCTTGTAATTTTGAGGAAGACACATGCACCAGAACCTCTTCCACTATAAAACAAAACTGAATTTACATGTTGTACATGTTGTGTAAAACAATGACAGGGTTGCTCATAAACATAAAATACTAAACCTAATCTATTTTTATTCATGACTGCTTCTGGGTGCTGCTCAAATTCCTGCCAAGCCACAGATCACAACTCAACAGTTTACATTTATACATTTACAGGATGTTTATTAACTAATGAAGCCCTTTATAACCTTTCATTTCGCCCTGATGTGCCATCATTTATATGCCAACTTCAGTGCAATAAAAGTGTAACGCATGTGCAGACCACTGATCTATATAAATGACTGGATTGCGCATGACGTCACACTTGTGAAGCCACCGCGCCGCCATGTTGGTATACCCAAACGTTCTATTAAACCAATGGACGTTATCAGATTTTAATGATAAAACATCACTTTACTCGTCTTCGTTTTTACATGTGAAGTTACCCTGTACATTATTACAACAAAAACGTCCAAAGCATGTAAATAGTTATTTACTGAAAGTTGAACATTTTGCGTTTTAATCAGTTATTTTTTTATTACAGTATCAGATCAGCAGACAGACCGCAGCATATTTAGTATTAATGACAATAAGCGTGCTCATTCTTAAATCTAAAAACATAATCATGCTTTGTACCGTATGTGCATGCAATAATTTGCTAGTTTTGTAATTATGTTATCTAAACTTACAAGTTACCTGAACTTATTTAGAGAAATAACGCTGACCGTCACAGAATGTCAAACAAAACTTTATTTATACCCGTGTCATTAACAAATGCAACAGACACACTCACCTTAACGGTTTTTTATAAATCCATTATCCTGCCCGATTAAAACATAAACATTGCAAATAACACCAGTATTAAAAAATAATTAACGTACACATATCCTAAAAATTAACCTTGTGTAACTGATACGCTGTAAAGGGGGTAAATTTTGATCATGATTTTGAATGGAAGTCAATGACGCTCTCTGCCGGTTGGGTATACCAAGATGGCGGCTCGAACTCTGTGCTGGCTTCACCTCACGCAGTTGCGTCAAGCGTTCTATGCGCAATCCAGTCATTTATATAGATCAGTGGTGCAGACCAATCAATTTATGACGTCAAAATACTGCGAGAATGAGCTGCTCAATTGGTTTAAGTTATTATTGGTTTATATTATTGGTACTATTACAAACAGCAGTAATTTAGTTGTTATAAACAAAAATTCCTTACTGTATTCTGGCTTCAGTTCCTCTTCTGTTGAATCTTTGTCACGTTTAAGCAACACAGATTTCCTCCAGCTAAAGAGAATAACAGTGTGCAGTTTACAACAAAGTTGTTTGTGTGCAATTTGTTGGAATTTCTCTTTTGTAAAGAAATAAAGATTCAACAGATGAAACAGAAAACAGACAGATTATATATAAACTCTTACATGTTGAGCATCCAATCCATGTGCGTTAATGATTTCTGTAGGGTCTGGATTACCTTCTGTGGTAATGTCAATATGGCTTTTATCCTGAAATCAAAACATTTACCTTTAAAATTTCTTTATCACTTTTCACTCTAGATTGACGATTAATGATTATTAAAAGATTTTAATACAAATATAAGATATACAACAGAAATCTTACCCAAGTTCACTGATACTGGGACAGGTCTGGATGAGGGTAATAATTGTGTGGACCAGTGTGATACTCAAGATGTCCACCTGCAGATTAACTTTCTTTAAACCAGATGAAGAGCGCAGGACTCGTATGAGAGCAACAACCTTTTTATCAGAACCTTCAGGTCTGTGATAATAAAACACAGAAAGTAGAAACAGAAAGAAAAACATTTAAGCAAAACATTAAGAAGCAGTAAATTGTATATTTTTAAAAAACTAGAGTCAAGTTTCTCACTCTTGTGTACATCTCATGAACATCTGCAGAACGTCTCTCCAGTTTATTGTACAAATCGCTGGACGAGGACAAATCAGAGTTAAATCTAAGGGTATTGGTCTATTTATTGAGATTTTGGAGCAGCTAACGGACAATCTGCAACACAAGCAGACAAACAAACTTTAATTTTGGCCTGTGCTAAACATCAAGTCTTGAATATAAATTTGAAAATATAAACTTTGTATCAGTGGCATGAATGAATGATGTGATGTTAAATGATTGTAGTTTCTTACGTAACGACACCGTCTTTAACTGATCCAATGATCTCTGGACAGCTTCTGTTCTGGTTTTTATCCACTTTTATCCTGACAATTAAAATAAGTTTTTCCATTAAATAATTACAGAACTGCATCTGTGTTGGCAATAAATGGCATATTATTCACTGTAATGTCCATTACTGGCATACTTTCTGCATGTACAATAATGCTTATATGTTTACAATAATTTTAATCCATTACATCAGCTGATTCATAATCTTTCCGTCTCCAAGAGCCAAGATGAAATCCCCAACATCATCCGAAATGTGATCAACTATCAACCTTTGAAAGTGAACAGAGATATTATCAGACACTCTTGCTGTTTGCTCAATGTAAGATGTATGTTTCATGTTTAACATCAAAACTAACATGATCTAACTAAATTATGAAAATCTTAAGTATTGTTAAGTATTTAATGTGTTGCATGATCAAACAAACAGTCTGATCTTCACTCACCACAGCTCTTCATAACGACACAATGCAGGCTGAAGTGTCTTCAGATGATCAGATGTAACATTGAGTCTCAGGTTTCTGATGCGTTCACAGCACTGAAAACAAAACTGCAGCACCCAGCAGTCTGTCTTGTTTAGGGAAATGTTGGACAGATCGATCAGAACCAAATCTCCCAAAACTTTCCCAATGAAGCTCCTCTCATGAAGCTCATAGAGACAATGAAGAATGAACATCATGTTTTCATGTTGATATCTCAGTGAACACTGATGGATCCATTCCTTCAGCTGGGTTTCTATGTTGATACTAACAGTCACATTGTGCTTTTTAAAGAATGAGTCGATCGTTTCATTCTTACAGAGACCACAGAGGAACAAAATCACAGACTGTAACTGCTTTGATTTTCTTATTTCTGAATCTCTGTTTGAAAAGTCAGCAACAGACCAACAGGACAAAGCCCATCCTCTCTCTACAGTGTGAAGAAGCTCTCTGACTTTCTTCTGAGACTCATCTTCATCCAATAAGACAAAGTACAGAGCAGTGAAGAACTCCTGAAAGCTGAGATGTATGAATCTGAACATTGTCTCTTGCTGGATTCTTTTATCCAATAGGAATTTGTTCAAGAATGGATTGTTGACCGGATCTTGGACTGTTTCTTGGATGTTTTTCTTATCAAACAGAACTTGTTGATCCAGCATCCCTCTCTCTGCCAGTTGACCCAGACTTCTCAGCAGGTTTGGGACAGACTCATTTAAACCCTGACAGTGATGCTTCTCTACAGTGGACACAAACTCAGCATATATGGATGTGGTTGTTTCCAGACCTCTTGTTAAATCTGCACCATCATTGAATCTTTCTCTGATAACTGTGCAGATGATCCAGCAGATAACAGGAATGGAGCAGACAGTCAACAGGGTTTCATTTGACCCAACAGACTCACAAGCTTTCCTGAAGAGTTCCTTATCCTGAAAAAACTTCTGGAAGTACTCCTCTATCTTCTTCTTAGAAAAGCCAACAATTGTATTTGTGAAACATTGAGGTCTGTTGATCAAACTCTTCAGTCTCTGTGTAGCTGAAGATCTGGTGGTGACCAGCAGGAAAGAGTCAGGCAGGATTTGTCCCTTCAGCAGCGCACAAACAGAGACTTCAGGTGGGGCTTTCTGGTGTAAATCAGTGGGTGGCGGTGTGTAAAAAATGTCTTGTGTGAATCTAAGCTCCTCAAATCCATCAAAAATGAAGAGCACTTTTGACTCGAGTAACATCTCTGAGACCTCATTCGAAGTTAAACCGCAACTCCAGCTCAAGAGATCAATCAAACTCATCTCTTCAGAAAAACACATCAGCTCTTCACACTTCAGATAAAAAACAAGATTAAAGTTTTCTGGATATTTTCCAGATGCCCAGTCTAACATGATCCTTTGTGCTATGGATGATTTGCCGCTCCCAGAGCTTCCCTGAAGAATAACAGCTAATGGATTAAGTAAATCTCCAAATAAGTGATCAACACAAATTTTAGTTACTGGAGGAAAAGGAAGCTCGTCTCTTTGAATGATCACAGGTTCAGTATACAAGGCTGCTTCTGACCGGTCATCACCAGAAAAGAAGGTTCTCGATCTCTCCATCTCATACATTTGTATAACTGACATCTTATATTGACCCACCATAAACCAAGATGATGCAATGTCAGGCCCCACCGATCCCTGCTCCATAAAAGAGAGGAAAAGCAGATCAAAATGATAAAGTGCATTTTCAGTTAACTTTTTGTTTTGTTTTTGGTCCGATACCGATTTAAACAGACAACAAATGGGCGATACCGATATTAAACACTTGTATACAATACTATACAGTTGGTCCATTAGCTTATTATTTTTACTGAACATGGATTGGATCTAATTAACATTCAACTGACCAACATAATAAGAGGAGGCACAAATTAAGCTAACAAATATAATAAGACAACATGACAACCTTCAAAGGTGGTTTTTGCTATTCAGCATTTCTTTTATTAACAACATTAACTCATTTTTTTTTACATATAATGGATTTCTTTAATAAACATAAATAATGCCAGTGCTATTGCTTTACACAGAGTATAAATATTGCTACTTCAAAAAAAGTTGGACTTCTTTGCCCCAACTAAAGTGCAGTCTGTTTCTTTTATTGTCCAAGACATTTGAGCCAGCTCAACAAAGGTGTTCTGGTGGTGCTTAAGTATAGTGCACACCAGAACATTAAATAATTTTAATTGAACAACAGACATGCAACTCATTGCCTTTATGCGGTTAATTAATAAACAATCGGTATCTGCCTTTCTCGTGCTATTGCCGATATGCCGATGGTTTCAAATTCATCAAAAATCGGCAGATAAATATCGGCGGCCGATACATCGGTGCATCACTACTATAAAGTAATGACTTGAATATACAGTACTTAGAAAATGTATGGAAACTTATTGCCTAAAAATGATCAAGCAAATAAGTTCAAAAATTACTACAACTTTGTACTTTTTGTGTATTTTTAAAGTTAACAAAATAACTTAGTACTGATAACTTAGTTTGTCAAGTTCATCATTTAAATTTAGATTTAAGTTAAGTAAACCAAACTCAAACAAAATCTTTAAACTCACAATTCTACAATTCATATTACTAGAAAAATATGTGGAAACTGATTACCTTACATTTCTCAAGTAACCCTCATTCACAATAGGAAGACACATTGTAAATAAAATTAGTTGGCGGAGCCAGGGGGTGGCCACGGCCACCATGAACATAATCATATCCACCCCACTGGCCACCCCGCTCATAATGGCATTTTTAAAAACTAACATAACTTTTAAACACTAAAGAAACTCGATCATGTCTACTATCATATTTGAACTGCAAAACTCTCTAAGACCAGCTAATGCTGGTCTTAGCTATATTTTCCAGTAGGGAGATAATAAACACATAATGGACTTAAATTTTAGGAATCTGTATTACAATGAGAATCTCTTCCATCGCACCTATGCGACAGCTGATTTGAATGTGACAGTGTACGTCACATTTAGAAATCCCACACAAACATTGCAGTATAAATAGCTGTGAGGATTAAAATTTATTTTATATATAACAGAAAATCTATAGAAAAATTTACCCCAATACATTTTTAAAACGTGGTAATGTTTAAATGTTTTGCTTTAGTGTTTTTATGTCAGACAATCATTGAAATGCGGAAAAAATGAGAAAGGCAGCAGATAATTCTGTTTTAGTAAAATGCATTTCAGTAGCCTACATAATTGACATGATTTTTTTTATACCTTATAGTTTTTTTCAGCAATGGGAGATACAAATTCTTGTTTCAAAGTACATTTTAAACGTTTTATTTGATCAAAAAGTTTAGAAAAACATGAGGTTGAATTATGCACTCTAAAAATGGTTGGGTTAAAATCAACCCAATCGGCAACCCAGAGCTGGGTAAATATTGGACAGAACACATGGTGGGTTAAAGTAACTCAGCACGTTGGATAACACATTTTAACCCAGCAGGCTGGGTTGTTAAAAAAACCCAACATGTAGTCATTTTAATCATTATTAAAATCATTGGGATTAATATTCTGGGTTTGGGTTATTTTGCTGGGTTATTGTTATTGTAAATCAAAACCATTATGAACAACAAATAAAGGTTTTTTTAACTGCAAAATCACTACAAATTCTAATATTACATTTTAACAGTTGGCAGTTGCAAAATCATTTAAAAGACTGCTTACTGACATCAAGTATAATTATATTTATTAAATATCATAAATTATGCATATTGAAGTAACAATGTAAAAGGTTGAATCAATTGTTTGAATGTAAGACAGAATTTAATAACACAGTTAATAAATCAAATACTAAAATGTACATAAACAAAACTACAGCAGTGAATGAAAAGCAGGGTCGGCGCTGTGGTGGGGCATTCGAGGGCCGTGCCCCCCCTAGTGGTCATTGATGCCCCTCCTAGTACAGGCCCCAAAAAAATCCCTTTTAGTTAATATTTTAATATTAAATGTACACACTGTAATTTAAATAAAATAAAATGATGGGAAAAATTATTTCGCATCATTTCGGTTGTTCGTGACATGTTACTAAGCTACGTCATTATTGGACAATTCTTATTGGTCGCTGAGTAAACTTGTTACATTTGACCTTATCTGCTGTTCAGGTGTAACACCTCAGGACTGTACTGCAGATGAAATACCCATATCTGATCATAAATTGCTTTCTTTTAATGTAAATGTTGCACTTTCTAAATCCAAACAACAACGCCTGATGTCATTTCGGAATATAAAACAGATTGATCCTTCAGTTCTGTCTGCTGCAATTACCGACTTACCACCCACTGACCACATTACATCTCTGGAGAATTTGGTCTCTTTTTATAATTCTGAACTACAGCAGCTTCTTGACAATCTTGCACCTCTTAAAAATCGTACTGTATCATTCACTCATTCAGCGCCCTGGTACACTCCTGAACTTCGCCAGCTCAAAACCAAAGGCCGGCGTTTGGAACGCCTCTATAAACGAACTGGACTTATGGAACATAAAGAGCTGTATAGCGAACATGTTCATCTTTACAAGGATGCTCTTTATGCTGCTAAAAATGTTTTCTACTCACATTTAATTGAGTCGAGAGATGGTAACACTAAAGCACTGTATTCAACTGTAAATCGTATTCTGAAACCTCCTGATGCACTTCCTGCGCACCTGTACTGCACTGCTCAATGTGATAAATGTATGTCTTTTTTCAATGACAAAATAACAGCTATCCACAAACAATTGGATTCTTTGCCTACCCTTTATTGTAGTTCACTGGACAATGTCTCAATTAATTCCCCCCTCTCCCTCTTTTCTTCTTTTAATTTGCCAGCTGAAGAAGAAATTTCTCAGTTAATTCATAAGTCGAACTCTTCCACATGCTTACTTGATCCAATGCCAACTTACTTGGTAAAGGCTTGTTTTTCTCCTCTATCTTCCCTCATAACTCGGATCATTCACAATTCGCTTACCTCTGGCACTGTTCCTTCATCATTTAAAACAGCTGCTATTACACCAGCTCTCAAGAAACTTGGTGCTGACCCTAATAATTTAGATAATTTTCGTCCCATCTCAAATCTTCCATTTATTTCAAAAATCCTTGAAAAAGCAGTGGCAGCACAGGTCCATGCACATCTTAGTAACAATAACTTGTATGAGTGTTTTCAGTCAGGGTTTCCTTCTCAGCATAGTACGGAAACTGCACTAATAAGAGTAACAAATGATTTGTTAATGGCTGCTGATGGCGGACTTTTATCTATTCTTGTTTTACTTGACTTGAGTGCAGCTTTCGACACAATCTCACATGGTATTCTTTTAAACCGTTTAACTGACATTGGTATCACTGGTGTTCATTATGCTTGGTTTTTATCATACCTTTCTGATCGCACACAGTTCGTACAACTGAAAAAATTTAAATCCCAACCTTCCCCTGTCAGCTGTGGTGTTCCCCAAGGCTCTGTCCTAGGACCCCTTTTGTTCCTAATTTACCTTCTCCCACTCGGTAACATCTTTTCAAAATTCGGTATTAAATTCCACTGTTACGCTGATGATACGCAGCTTTATATATCCACCAACCCTGACTCCATCCTTCCCCCTCCCTGTCTTACCAACTGCCTTCATGAAATAAATGTCTGGTTTTCTGCAAATTTCCTTAAACTTAATGGCAGTAAGACTGAAGTCCTTCTCATTGGCACTAATTCTACTCTCTCCAAGTCAAGCAATTTTTCTTTACCTATTGACGGTTCCTCTATTTCTCCTTCTCACCAGATTAGGAACTTGGGGGTTATCTTTGACAGCACCCTTTCATTGAAGCCCATATTAATAATATAACCAGGTCTTGTTATTTCCATCTCCGTAATATCACTCGTCTCAGGCCATTTCTCACTTCACATAGCTCTTCTATTCTTGTTCATTCGCTTGTAACCTCTCGTATTGATTACTGTAATTCTTTATTATTTGGTTTACCACACAAATCTCTTCGTAAACTTCAGTTGATTCAGAATTCTGCAGCTCGCATCATAACCCGGACCTCATTTACTCAACATATTACCCCATCACTCCAACAATTACACTGGCTTCCAATTAAATTCCAAATTTAATTTAAAATTCTCCTCCTCACATACAAATCTCTTCATTGCCTCGCTCCACCTTACCTTTCCGACCTTTTACAGCCCCACACCCCCTCCCGAACTCTTCGCTCCTCTTCATTGGGTCTCCTTCATACTCCTTCTGCTCGCCTAACCACCATGGGCCATAGGGCCTTTAGCCGTGTTTCTCCTCGTCTTTGGAATTCTCTTCCAGCTAACATCCGTATATCAGATTCATTAGACCAATTCAAAGTCAAACTTAAAACTCATTTATTTAGACTTGCTTATCTTTCTTGATTACTTTGTACACTCAAGTCTAGTATTTTATTTTTATTTTTTATTTTATTTTATTGATATCTTGTTTGTTGTTACTTCTGATATTATTGTTACTGTTGCTTCTTGTTGTACGGTGACCTTGAGTGGTTTGAAAGGCGCCTTAAATAAAATTTATTATTATTATTTATTATTATTTTAGCGCGCAAAATCGAAAAAACAGAGAATCGAAAAAACTTTTTCTCCGTCTATATTATACACAGTTGGCGGCTAATTGTCCTAAATATAGACAACAATGGATTTACGAAAATGGTTTAGTCCTGCGCAGCCTCTTCAATTAGCAGCATCTGATACTCCGGCCACCACCACCAGTACGACGGTCTGTGAGAGCCGAGCTGGCCCATCTGCTATTGCTACCTCCGGACAACTTCCAAAAGTAACTAGCGCAGATATAGAGCAACAATCATCAAGCCCTCCATGTCAGCGGACAGCGGTTGATGACATCGGGACCGACAAGCCTGTTCAAATTGTGTTAACCCTCTGGGGTCCGACCATTTTGGGACACTGTCAGAGGTTCTGACATGCTCTTACATTTGGTCTTTTTACAGTTGCTTTAAAACATAATAATGGCAAGTGTCTCATACCACTGTGTTCAGCACAAACTGGGCTAAAATATTATATGAGCTACATGTATGTACATGTTTGTATTTTTGAGAGAAAAATGTTTATGCGTGGTTTTTTAAAAAGCTAAAATTTTAAGTCAATGATACAAGTCCACAAAACCCATACTAAACATGTTTTAACAAGATTTTACTAAACAGAATCTAGTAGTCTAGAGTTTTTTCTTTAAAATGATGTGAAAATCATCCTGCCTACTCATTCACATAAACCAGTATATTGATTTAGAAATTGTAAGACACTTTTTGTTTAGAGGGGCCGTATGCGAGAAGGATTGATTGACAGCTAGCAAACAAAGGCTCGCATAATGAGCTGCATAATGAGCTGCATAATGAGGGAGGAGGGAACTACAGTAAAGAATGTGAGGACAAATGAACATGTTTGTTTGAGGTTTATTAAGAAGTTAACAATATAATCAAAATAGAAATGAAGGTCAGTAGGACCCTATTCAAAAACTTAACTTGTATAAGAAACTGATAAACAACAGAGCTGTAAACTTCATGTGGTGTTACCATACAACTTTATGTCCAAAGAGTGTGAATATGTTTTTCCACTTCATAGTTTACTGATGATAGGGATGCAGACCTGTAAGAGAGTTATGAACAGCTGTTAGCATAAATTGTCCACAGAAATACCCTTACATACATATCTGAAAATGATAGCACTTGTAACGGTGGTCGCCTAAACTCAATATACTGTATAAAAAAAACTTGGCCTAGGCGGATTTCAAACCCGGGTCTACCACATGGCGGCCTAACGCACTACCGCTGCGCCACCATTTGGTCACGTGATTGGCCAAGGTAAATTTATAATTAAAAAAAAAAGCGAGTCTCCGTGTAAACAACGCGGAGCTCATAATAAAACGGTGTCGCGTGTAAAACACAATGTATGGAATGCGTTGCATGTAAACGATATCATATTACAGCAGACCCCCCCCCCCAGTGCAGCATTACTCAAAGTTGCCATGAAGGATACGAAAGTGTCTACTGTACAGCATGTAACAATGAAATCCGCCATTACGTGATCACGCGTAAGTTACTCGTTTGTAAACAATGCGAACGTTTTTCAATCCGAGGCGTGCAGTCTGTTGAGGTTGCTTATGTAGGCTGAACTGCACAAGCCATAACATATTACATGATAGCAAATATAAATGAAGACAAATGACTTACAGTTTCTTCAGGAATATATCCGCCTCCATTGCGCCTTCCATTGTTCTTCTTCTTAGGTAACGTTAAAGATAAACGCTTCTCTTCCTCACGTGTGTGTATAAAGTTTATAATCCAAACATGCGCTAAAGTCTTTAAATCTTATCAAACATTACGCTTTGCTGGTTTGAACCATAGACATCATATACGTAGACACCTCATGACGTGCTGGAACGCATCAAGCGTCGGTGCAATATTGGATGGGTCTGCTCACTGTACGCTAGCATCAGAGTCAATGGGAGTTAACGGAAAGAAAGCCTGTATTTTGTGCAGCTTACGGTTGCAATAACCGGCGCAATATTGATTCCAGATCACATGGGATTACATTTCACAAGTAAGATTGAACAATCATTTTGGTTATTTTACGTTATTATTTATAATTATGTCAATGTTCAGCAGGAACTGGTACTCTCTCATGATCTCTCGCTGTTTTTCTTCACATTTGAAGGTTTCCCAGTGATGCAGGCATGAGGAGGCAATCAGAAGTTGCTATAAAACGGGAGGGTTTTGTTGTGACAGAGTCGTCAAAGCTCTGCAAAGAGTATAGAAGAACAAGAGGGGAAACTCTGATTCGTTTTTAGCAACAGCCACTAGATGGCGCTTCAGTAGCGCGGCCGCTATTTGGAATGAAAATTCTCACAGCCAATTCATTCTCAATTCATTCATATTAAAATTAATTTAATACCTAATTACATAAAATACCTAATTACCTAAAAATTACATAAAAATTGTGTACTAAAGTACTTTTAAAGTAAAAGTAAAAAAGTAGATGTTTAATGTACTTTTAAATATAAACCAAAAACTTGAAATTATGAAATGTAGTGGAGTAAAAATTATGATAATATGCTTTGGAATATAAGTTTTCTAAAGAAAAACACTGATAAAATACAGATACTTGAAAATTTATTTTTATGTAAAGTAAAATACTTAAGTGGTGTGCCTCTGTCAATATGCCATACTTAAAGAGCATAATACAAAGTATTTTAGCATGAAAGCACTATTTTTCAATGTGTGACAGCGTCCTGTATCATAACTAAATCTCTGCCGCTTATAACAACTCAAACCGTGTGAAAATCCGGTAAAAATTAGAGGAGTTATGATTATTCCTCATTAGAAATGAATGCAAGGGAGCGCACTGGAGACCCATCCAAGATGGCGGCAGCGCGATACGTCAGCTCCAATAGGCAGCTCAGTCTACGAGGTGTCCACGTATATAACGTCCATGGCTTGAACAGCTCGTCTCTTCATTACCATGTCAACAGCGTGTGGGCGTGACTGCATTAGAGATAATGAGCTCAGCCAGGAAAAACGGTACTCTCTTTACTTCAGTGCAGATTATATAAACAGGAAATATTTGTTTTTGATAATAATTAGCTTGTTTAAAAGTAGACATTTCATGCTTTCTTTGGATATGTGTATTATGTTTGTGTGACGAGTATTCGCGGAGTTTCAACTAATTTTTGTAACGTGATTTGAGAGACAGCTGGCGGAGACAGAAATGTCTGAATGAGCACCCTGTTTATTTTCTTTATTTGACAAAAACACAAAGATCTGTTGTTATTGTGAATGTACACTAATTTAAGAGGACCCTTCAGAGTTTCAAATGATGTCAAACACGTAAGTGTTTGATTATTAATGATGGAGTATTTTAAGTTGATTCTGCTATGATAAGGAGAAAACACGTCAAAACGCGTCCCCGCGTTTTTGGACCCCTGGGGGTTAAAACAGTATCCGGTTAGAGTTTACAGTGGCAAGGGGCGATCATTCGTTGATAAATGGTTTCACAACAGAGAGTGGTTGGAGTACAGTGTCAAGGCAGACGCAGATTAGAAAATCTGGAACATTGGATGCCTTTGCGAGTGTGGGCTATCGTAACTGGAAACACGCAATGGCCAAAGACCGTGGATTTCATAAACATGAAACTTCGAAGGACCACATGTCTTGCTATGCAATGTGGAAGGAGAGAGAGATGCGGCGGAATATGGGGAATGAGGTATCAACACTTGTCAATGCAGATCAACTAAGGAAAAAACGATATTACTCACTAATAGATGTGGTTGGGTTCTTGGTTGAAAACCAGTTGCCACTACGGGGGAAAATTGACGCTTTTGATGAGATGTCGGATGGAGGGTCTGGACTTTTCCTTTCCATGCTTTATTACACCATTCAAAAGGATCCTGAATTGGCTAATGTGGTGAAGACAATCCCTCGCAATGCCACTTACACCTGTCATGATATGCAAAATGAACTTATAAGAACACTCAGTAATGTGGTGACAGAGGCTATAGTGGAGGAAGTCGGTGACTCCTATTACACTTTGAAAGTTGATGGGACGCGTGACCCCACAGGATGTGAAAATATATTGATTGTGCTTCGATTTGTGAACGAGTCTTACGAAGTTACAGAACGTCTACTCTGCATCGCTACGGCTCAGAAAGGTGACGCACACACATTAACTGACACCATTCTGGATGAGCTTAACAAAGTTGGCTTAGATAGCTCAAAAATTCTGAGTCAGGTATATGATGGAGCTGCACTTATGTCGGGGAAACGTGGTGGTGTTCAGAAAATTCTACAAGACAAACTTGGACGTCAAATACCATATGTGCACTGCCTAAATCATCAGTTGCATTTGATTGTTGTTCATGCCATGGCTGCAGAGACCGCACTTATGGAGTTTTTTTAGGTGTGCGATTCCCTGTACAAGTTCTGTAGAAAGCCAACTGTTGCTATGCATTATAAAGGTGCACATCTTAAACGTCTTCTGGAGCAGCGATGGACAGGGCATCTTGCCACCGTATCAGTCATTCTTAAGTCATTTAATGACATAAAATCTATTCTGACCGATGCTGACACTGTGCTGAACTATGGCTCAGAGACGAGAATGGAAACAACAGGTCTGCTGCGCGAGATATCTGAGCCAAGTTTCATGTTCCTTGCCAACTTTACCCACAGAGTCCTTTCTCTATTGGACCCACCGAACAAACTTCTCCAAAGAGAGGACACTGACTTGTTGACAGGTTTAAGTGTTGTGGCGAGTGCAACAGCGTGTGTTAAAAAAACTCTGTTGTGATGAAGAGTTTAAGCGGATGCTGGATACTGCCACGCCCACCAGCGAGTCACTGAGAACCGGGCCCAAACGGAGACGCATTGAGAGCACCCGGATGGATGGATACATCGTTACAGGGCCTACAGGAGGACACAGGGGTGATGATGATAACTTGGAAACTGAACTTTGGAGATTGTATTACAACACTGTTGATTCGGTGGTTGGGGAACTGGAGCGTAGATTCAGCGAGCGCAACTCACAACTGGCCAGTGCGCTTGCAGCACTAAATCCAGAGGCCGATAACTTCCTTGATGTGAAAGCTGTGAAGCAAATTCTCGACCTTTCAGGATCGATTATAATTGACGCTGAATTTGAAGTTGCTAAAGAGTTTTTAATGTCACAAAAGCTAGCAATGCAGGGAGACTGGACCATACAGCACATCCTCTCAACGTACCACAACCATCTGATTACCATGCCCAGTGTGCTGACAGCTTTCAAACATGCATTAACATTTGGCACATCAACAGCAATGTGCGAGAATTCATTCTCCACTTTGAAAAATGTTTTTTCGGAACACAGACGCACAATGCTACACAAGAGAAAGGCCAGGTTGGTGCAGCTTGCATTCGAGAAAGATTTGACACGCAAATGCACAAGCGAATGGAAGGACACAGTACTTAGACGGTTCAGTAGTCACACTCGTCGCCTGCAACTCTTTCGAGTAAGTCGTTTGTTCAATTCACTTTTTAAAGCCAGCCCTGGCTTTCATGATAAGGCATTCTAAGCAGGTAAATTGTTGATGAATGTTTGCTGGTTCTATCTGCATTTGTGTTTTATACTTGGCTACCTGTACTAAAGATATATGAGAGGGCATAACTTTACCCCCACCCCTTTCTGCCTTTTATTATCGTATTTCTGTGTGTGACTGAATAAACTGTGTGCATAGGGCTAACGTTACCACATAGCCTCTAAATGACATGATATGGAAATTAACAAGAATAAACGAAATTCGCAAATAATACATTTCTGCTGTGTTGTTATGATGCTATGATGTTTTAATTTGCTCAGCGAGTATAGCTCTGGTGTCACCGTGTCAGAAGTAATGCTCATTAAATAATTGTATTATGCTCTGTTTGTTACATTTTCTACTAAAAATAAAGTAATGTCATTAAATATGCCCCTCTATCTGAGCTGCATCAATCACATTGGGATTTATGATGTTGCCACTGCGTCAAAATATTTCTCAAATGGCAGTGCCCCCCCGTCGATGACCCAATGCCCCTCCAGCGTCATTGCTCTGACGCCGACTCTGATGAAAAGAAACAATGTAATTGTTAAATTGAAAGTAAAATCATTCATAGATGTGTAAAGTTTTTTAAAGAACAGATGTTTTAAGTTTCACAGTATGGAATGAATTTGACTAAAAATACTTAATTTATTAAAGTTACTCCTGGCGAAAAATATCTTCAAAGGAATAGAACATCATATGATTCATCCATTTGGAAAATGAAATACTACAGGAATTCCCATAGAAGCACATTGCCTGGGGAATTTAATTTAAAACAAGTAAAATGCCTTAAAACCATAGTCTGTAAAAAATATGGACTGCTGCATGTTTCCCATTGCCAGGACGAAAGGAAAGGGTTTCAAGGATTCTGTCCAGAGAAGAAATTCCACCACATTTGTTGCAATCTACAAAAAAAGAAAAAACTTTTAGTGGTCTGAACTGAATGATCAGATTTAAGTATTCAGAAAACAATGTGGGCCAAGTGAATTATTTTATAAAATTATAAAGGCTTCCTTTTGCATCCTGTTACTGGCATAACTGTTGTGCCAACAACAAAGGCTGCAAACCACACAAACTGACAAATAGGATTATCTGACTATAAAGAATAAAGTGTAGCAAATAATTAAGACATTCCCAATACATTTTAAATAGGAATTATTACATTTTATACTTACTGGCTGAAGTTGTATGAAGGCCTTGCTAGGCAATGGATGGACGGAAGACCTTTCGACCAACTATGCAGACTCTAGGAAGAAGAATGGGAAAAACCGAAAAAAAACATCACATCTAATCTCTACAAAAAACATAATATCTCTGAAACAGTAGTCAGCCACAGATCAAAGGGTTGGTCAATATAAATGTAAAATTATAGGAGACAACCCAAAAATATTATGAAATTAATATAAAATAGTACGTAAATACGGCTCAATAACACATATACCTGTAAATTCCATGTTTGTTAACTTGTTAACCATAGTCACTTCCACACAGCCTCCGTCTTAGTGACAAATATAGGTTTATGTTTTCAAGTTCATGTCCAAACACTTAAATTATTGTTTCATCTTAAAAGAGAGGACCAAGCCACATACATATCAGACAGCGGTTCTTGGAAACGCAGTTTTGTACTCATTTATCGACAAGTTACCTTCCGTACCAACAGTGAATTGAATGTGCTGTAGAGATGCACGGTTGGCGGTTACAGCCGCGGACTCCGCGGATAAACCGCGGATCGGGCGGATGACGTGACGAAAAATAATATTTTAATTAAATTCGGGCGGGTGGCAGATCGACTGCTTGTTATTAGCTGTGTCCCAATTCAAGGGCTGTGAGTCTAAACATGCAACCTTAAAGGGTGAGCACTCTGTCTTTCAAGGTGGCAGACTCAGAAGTTCGTGAAGAGACGGTCTAGCCTTCTGAGGACCCATAATTTGTGTCACCTGTTGCATGGAGAGCCCTGCAGACTCACTTTGTGATGCGGTTGCGGATGAAATAATATCCTCTAATGTGCAGCTTGTCCCTGCCGCTCACTGACAGGTGGCGAAGGTTTGACCCGATACTATTCCTTTAAATTAACTTTACACCAGTCATCTTAGTCTGTATAAGTAACACGTTGCTGTATCGCAAAATGTTATAATCTTGTTTATATTCATATGAAATGTTCACAAAACATATAAACTTACCTTGAAACAAGTGGCTCTGTCCTTCACGATGACCGTTGCTGAGCACATTCAAACATCAAGGGCGCGAAGCACGTGAGCCTCTTCAAACAACCCATAATAACCCAGCAGGTTTAACCCAACAACAAGAAAACTGAAACTACCCAAAAAGTGTTTAAAATTTGAAAAAATAACCCAACATTTTGGGTTAAAAAAATAACCAAGCAATTTTTAGAGTGTGACTATACACATTTTATGTGAATTTCAAATAATTTTAATTAAAGTATTATAGCAATTGCATGTTATAGATGATTGTGATTTCACACCTATAATAATTAAAAGTATTTTAAGGTTGAATGATTGACATGGTTGTTTGCATAATGACATTTTATGTGCCACCCCAGAGTAACTGCTGGCCCCTGCCTGGCCACCCCTATGAAAATTCACTGGCTCCACCACTGATTGACTCTACTTACAACTGAGAAAACGATTGCCCTAACAAAATATGTCAACTTAAGCATTAAGCACAATTAAATACCAATGACAGAAAACTATGAATTTCTTAATAAGTTGACTGATTTGATTTTGAGTAAACATATTCCTTTAGTCTAATTGTGTAACAGGGTCTCCCAAAAACTTGAACTTAAGTTAATTTAATGTAAACTGTACTTAAATCATTGAATGAACATTTCCACCAGAGGCGATTCTAGGGTTAGAGCTTTAGGGGTGCTGAGCACCCAATGAGCTTCGCTGCCAACATTCACCCTTTTTTCACACAAAACCCCCACATATGTCTATTGTAAAAATAAATGTATCATTTTTACGTTGGTTCAACTAAATCCAAAATGATTTTTTTGTTTTGAAGAACTTTCATGCATGAAAACAGATCAGGAGTGAAAAAAATGAAAAGGATATTACCTCTCTAGGGGGGTCTCGGGGCCTGCCCCTCTGTAAGAAAATGTTTAAATTACATATTTTAAAGCATCAATCTGATGAATTTTGAGATGCATTTTTTCCCAACCTTTTTACTTCTCATTAATGGCGAGCACTTTTTTGCCATTAATGCCATATTGAAATCTCCTGAGGCATATAACGCTGCTGTCACTATAAAATACAGGACCAAAGGTGGGCTACAGCAGCAGTGCGGGTATGGTTTTATGTAAATATACAGTATATTGTTTTAAGCCTTTGTCAAAATGACAAATTTCCTAATTTATATCTTTTATACAACATATGGTAGGTTTATTAATATTTTGTTAATTTACAGCTCTAAGGGTTAAAAATGTTTTCCCTTTCATATTAATCTACATGTGACAAACTAAAAAAATGTAGTTTGATAGGTCAAACAGAACTGAAAAATAACAGATATGAACAACAATTCACTTAAAAAGCCACAGTTAATGATTTCACATATAACTTACCGGTACTGGTGGTATATAGTAATTTGTCATTGGATCCGAATCTTTTCTGGGCAGACCAGAATAGACTCCCATGTTGTCGTGTTTACATGACCCCTGATCATGATGAGAGCCCCAGTTCTTTAAGGCACAAAGGATTATGGGTATTCCTCACAGTACTTTGTACTCGTAGTTTTAAGTTCATTACACTTGTATTTTTTAAGTTAATGGATGTTAAAAAGTTGAATGAACTATGATTTATTAAGTGATTTGTCCAAAGTACAAACTTTAAAAACTATTTACTTGATTGTTTAAGTAAAGACAACATCTGAGTTTACAGTAAAGCAACACTGTACAAAGTTTTATACTTACAATTTTGAAACAGCAACTTCCAGGTAATTCTAAAGTGCAAAAGAAATTCACAAATTAGAAAATAAAACACCTATTTCCAACACCTTCAGCATAAAAAATATTCACAGTTATATAAATTTAGCTGTAAAATATTTAAATGTATTTTATATTGCTATTTTACTCTTTGTAAAACATTTTATGTACTTTGAAATACCTTTTTGAATAAAACATACCAAGTATTTCTGTGCCTTAGTAGATTTAACAATATAAAATGAGTAAACTGTATTAACTCTTTCAAAGCCAGCGTTTTTAAAAAAAAGTTGCCAGCCAGCGCCAGCGTTTTTCATGATTTTCACAAAAGTTTAATGCCTTCCAGAAAATGTTTTTCTTCAAATATATAAACATACAGTATACCAAATGAAAGAACAGCCCCTCTGCTTTCAAACAAAAAAAAAAACGTTTCATCCTACCTTGAGTAGTTCTTTTGTAATCAGCTTTTGAATATGGGTTGGTTTCTGCAAAAACACCACATTTTGAGCAAAAAGCAGAGATAATTCCATTTTTGTGACGGACTTTTTATAGAGATCCCATTCAGAGCGATCTTTAAAACATACACAGACATGCAGTAGCTTGTCATAGGGCAATACTTCCGGTTTTAAAAAGTTGCGGAAGGGAAGGGTAATAGCGGTATTGCGGAAAGACGGAAAATCTCGTCATTGGCGGGGAAGCGTTTTCTCTTAATTGACGAGATATCTCGTCAATGGCGGGGAAAGAGTTAAAAATTTTGAATTCTTCTTTTTTTAATAAAAATATGAGTTAAAATAACATAAGAATTTTAATAGTTTGAGTAATTCAAAATAAACACATTATTGGGTAAATTTAACTTAATTTTACCATGTTTAATCCACTTAAATTTGTCACAAGGAAATTAACTTAATAATTTTGTGTTGAAACTACATTAATGATCTTATTAACTCTTTCACCGCCAGCATTTTTTTAAAAAGTTGCCAGCCAGCGCCAGCGTTTTTCATGATTTTCACAAAAGTTTAATGCCTTCCAGAAAATGTTCTTCTTCAAATATATAAACATACAATATACCAAATGAAAGAACAGACCCTCTGCTTTCAAACAAAAAAAAAAAAAACGTTTCATCCTACCTTCAGTAGTTCTTTTGTAATCAGCTTTTGAAAACGAGTAGGTTTCTGCAAAAACAACACATTTTGAGCAAAAAGCAGAGATAATTCCATTTTTGTGACGGACTTTTCAAAGAGATCCCATTCAGAGCGATCTTTAAAACAGACACGGACATGCAGCCACTTGCCATAGGGCAATACTTCCGGTTTAAAAAAGTTGTGGAAAGGCGCCACCTAGTGGATAATAGCGGTATTGCGGAAAGACGGACATACTCCTCATTGGCGGGGAAGCGTTTTCTCTTGATTGACGAGATATCTCGTCAATGGCGGGGAAAGAGTTAAACATAACTAACTAGGCAGTAGGCTCGCAATTCCCAGCATGCTTTGCATGGGACTGCATTTGGAGGGTAAAATTTTGTATACACTATTTATGCATTTTTAACTAAAAAGAAACACTTTTTAGTGTTTAATATTCATTTATCTTCGGGATTCGGAAGAGTTTCTGTTTCTTCTTTGAGTTTTGTAGTTACCATTGTTCAGAAGACTGGTGCTTGTGCACTGCATTCTGAAGTATGTTGCGCTTTAAAGCTGCCCAAACGAAACGGAGTGGGTGCGTTGATTGAATAAATGCTTCGTGCCCTCATCTCACAGAATAAAAAGAACAACAAACCATAAATTAGTAACCTGTTCCAAGAAAAGTACATTAATCTAACGGAGTAATACTAGTACTATTAGTTAACTCAACTTGATTTTAATCAAATTAATTAATAAATCAGATAACATTAACTAGTATTTTTTCATTTAAATGTTACCCATTTTAATTAAGTCTGTGTATAATATGCTGATTTTTTTACATTGATTGTACTTAATTTTACTTTTCTTAAAATGCTGCTTAATACAGTATTTTCGCATTCATTTAAATTCCTATTATTAAGTTGTCCTTACTCAAAATATCCGTTAGTTCAATAAACTTGCAAAAAGTAGTTGGAAAATGTTGTCCTGTAAATATGAGTTTACAAATTTTTTTACAGTACAGAATGAGTGTGTCATGATCCTGCCCTCCTGTCATTGTAATTCATAGTTGTTTATAGTCATGTGGCAGGATTGTGGTGGTACCCATGTTTGTGTTGTAGCACATGGCCTTTGTTTGGTCTGTGTGCTGCTGTGTCTCGTTTGTGTCCCCACCCCCTCGTCTCCTCGTTAGCTCTCCCATCAATGTTTGATTAGTTTCCACTGTTCCCTCTTGATTTGTTCCCTTATAAAATGCCCTGTTGTCTAGCATCCTGTGCTCGTGCGTTATGTATTTAAATGTATATCATGTCATGTCATGTCCTTGAGATTGTTGTCTGTTAGGTCTCCCCAGATCGCGTCGATCGGTTTGTGTCCAGTCCGTGTTTGGGTTGAGTCCAGTTTTGTTTGTTAGGAGTCAGTCTAGTCATCATTATTTTTAGTACTGTTTTCCCCATCGTGGGTTTTTGCTTTGTGTTTGTCTCTTAATAAAGTGTTGTTTCATGTTCCCCAACCTCGTCTGCGATTGGGTTCGTTCCTCGCTGTCTCGCTCGATCGTGATGGAGCGACTGGGCGGGCAGTTCCTGACAGAGTGCTTCCTGAAATTGAACACACAACTTGCTCTTCAGAATGGCAGTACAATTGGGGGTTGTTTTACAACACACAGCTTATTACGTTTTTGTTGTTTGCAAAAGATCTTCATGAATGTTGTTCAAAACATTTCACATGTTTATAATGATATGAGTTTGAAATGAGATTGATTTTTTGGGCAATACTTCAAAGCAAACATGCTTACATAATCCCCATCATATAACTGCAGTTCATACAGGTTTCATTTTAATGTTTTAGCTGAACAACATTTTAATGGAGTGGGAAAAAATGAGAGGAATGAGGAAACAAAAATAATATTCATTATTATACTTTCTAGCCAGTGATGTTGTTTTAAATAAAACAAAAAGAGTAATTTGACAGCATTTACCATAATCTAGTGGTAAGTAATCAGTATATGAATCTTCAACTGGGATAGGAACTTCTTTCCTTTTTTTTCTTCCTTTCCTCTTGAATATATTCAGCATCTTAGCTTGATGTCTATATAAAAATTAAATAAAATTATTTTGCACACAAGTAAACTGGAGTGACAACAGCAGTAAAGGATGTGAAAACTGAACTATTATAAAAACAGCATGTTGTTTATAATATTTATAACCATCACTGGTGGAAATTAAATTAAAGGTGAAGTAAGCATTTCCTGTGAAACTGTCAGGACTGCATCCCCATTACTGTCTACCTCACACACTCCACCCACTCGTTCTTACTCACCAGAGTATTAATTAGAGTAAAATCCACCTGATCCTATCACCTCTTTCCTTTATAATCCACTCTCATTATACCATTAACCGTCTGGTCTCGTCAATAATGACACCGACTCACTCAAGCTACTTACCTCAAGAACTTACCCGTTTCCCTGTCATCATCAGCCCGTCTCCCCTCTTCATTGATCCATCCCGAAATCTTTATCTGCCACCTGCAACTAAGAGACTCTGTTATAGGCCAAGCTAAATTTAACCCAGGTGAACTATTGCTTTCCACTTACCATATCTATTCCATTACTTCTGTGTTTCAATAAAACAGTATTATACTTACTATCTGTCTGCCTGCCATCTCTCCGTTGTGACAGAAGACCAGACCAAACATGCAGGAGTCCGTGACCAACCCGGCTCGCGATCCGTTTGTGGAATTGGTACAGGCAGTCTGTCAATCTCTTTTACCCACTCCACCATTAAATCCACCCATGGTAACCGAAGATATCCTGCACGCAGCATGCCAACGCACACTTCCGGCAAGACCCTGCTACTTCGTCAGCTGCCTCTGCCAGTCCCATGACCCGACCAGCGACGAATACCGGTGAGGCGGAGGAGTGCAGTGGCTTCCTGTTACAGGTATCACTGTATGTTCAGATGCAAGCTCATCAATTTTCTAATGATTCATCTTGTATGGTATTTGTTATTTCCCTGCTGTCTGGATGAGCACTTCAACGAGGGCTCAATCCCTCTGGAATTCCAATTCTCCCATTCTAAAATCTCTCTCCAGTTTCATAGAACATTTAAGGAGGTCTTCGGGCAAACAGCAGCGGATTTGTCTATACATGATCAAATCTCTAATCTTTGTCAAGGAAAGCTCTCGTCAGCGCATACACCCTACAATTTCACACATTGGCTGCCTCTAGCAGATGGAATGAAACTGCCCTTATCACCGCTTATCGTCATAGTCTCTGTCAGCAAATCCGTCAGCTGGTAGTAGTCTATGATGACAACATGGGATTGGAAAACCTCATCCAAAAGACCATCAGAGTGTCTCAACGTTTATCGCCCTCAGCTCCCCTTCAGATTCCTTCAGCACCCGAACCTATGAAGATAGATTCTACTCATCTGTCCACCTCCGAACTCTGCCTTTATTGCGGCGGAGACAAACATCTCATCTGTGACTGTCCCTTTCGACCTCCACGCCCGGCGGAAAGTTTAGTCCAAATACTTCCTAAAGTTGAAGTTCTCAATCATACCACTGTAAATCTGTTAAAGGGGTGGTGAATTTGTCAATTTTATTGTTTTATACTGTTGTCTGATGTCTACTTATGGTGTTCGCATGGTTTTTACATTCAAAACATCAAAAGCAATAAGTAATAGGCTATTTTGTAACATGGATTAGTGACTGTCTAGAGAAATGGTTTGTTTAAAGGGGCGGGCCGCACTGAAGACCTGGACGTAAAGCCCACTGCTATGATTGGACAGCTTCATTCCCCGTCATTACAGGTGGGGACAAGTTTTAAAAACATTAATGTGTAAAAATAGCAGCCGAACACAAATATGTTTGACCCACAAAAGATTCTGGGTGCTAAAGATGATACACAATGACCATACGTATAGTAAAGTATAAACAAAAAATTAAACTCTACGTGATTAAATTGCCGTATACAACCCAGTAAGCGTGCATTAGAATCTAAAGTGTGGCTGAAAATCCTTATCAATAACTTTGCATATTTCTATTGTGCTTGTGAGGTTGCTCTGACATACACGTAACGTTACATACCACAGTTATATGATAAAAAAGCTTTGTTGGGTGTTTGACCTTTCAAACGCAACTCGCCTAAATTACCGTATACAACACAGTAAGCAGGCATCAGAATCTAAACTGCGGCTGATAAATCCTTCTTTATAACTAACTTTGTATTTTTCTACCGTTAAATTACAGTTGTGTTGTTAAGTGTTGTACCTTTATTAACCCTCTGGGGTCGGACCCTTTTTGGACACAGTCAGAGGTTCTGACATGCTCTCACATTTGGTCTTTTTTCAGTTGCTTTAAAACACATTAATGGCTAATATCACATAACACCGTATTCAGCACAAACTGTGCTATAATAATATGTAAGATAAATGTATGTACATGTTTGTATAATTAAGTAAATGATGTTTATGCGTGGTTAGTAAAAAAAAGAAAACAAAAAGTTGCTGAAATAAGGCCAAGAAACACATCCTAAACATTTGTTAACAAGCAAAAAAGTTCTCTACTCTTGTAAAGTAGAGAATTTGCTACAAAAAGATGTTAAAACCATTTAACCCACTCATTCACATGAAAAAATACATTGGTTTAACTTTTGTAAGACACTTTTTGCTGTGTAAAGGCAATATGCAAGGGAGGGTCAATGGTCATGAATATTGATGTGTTTCACACCTGAGGAGACCCAACCCCCTAATGGCTCAGTGAGGAATGTTGAGACAAAAGAACTGTGACTGTGGGGAGACTTAAAGAGAAAATCTTTTGCTTGTAGTTAAAAAAAAAATAGGTTAAAATAAAGTACAAAATACTTTTTTTAGTAAAATAAAAGTCTTATAGGCTTGCAAAAAAATGCTAAAAACATGAACAATACAATAGATTTAAGAAGCTTTATTATAATTATAAATGAAGAAGCTTCATTGTAATTATAAATAATAAAGTAACAATATATATACATGTAACAATATTCTATATGACCAGTACAATATGGCTCTAATTAAAAGAAAAGGATTCTAAATGGTCAGCTGTGAAAGTTTGGTGTGCATCTAAAAATACTTCCAAATATAAAAAAAATAAGGTATACATTTGTAAACCATCACACACTGTAACTCTTTGGGAATGGAGTTAAATGTTGTCGTCCCATTGTTCAAAACGTGCGGGTACCAGACGAAGTTGGTGTTGCAGACACATTCCTGAAAACATATCTTAATTAATATCATGTATTTTCTAAGTACAAAGCAACACATCAGTATTACTAATATTGAGAACTTTTTTAAATAATTAATAGGGGTGACCCCGAATAGTTGAATATTCGATGCATCGGAGAAGCCGGATTCGACTACCAATCTCACAGTCGAATCGTTGCAGATGTGTTATGAAATGAGGATCATTCAATTTTGGCCGTATATGGGTGCACACATTATGATATAACAGCTTTCTCCCGATATATTAATATACAGTATATTATTATAATGCTGCAAATAATATGTGATGTAGCAGCTTTCAATAAATATTTTTAAAATGCGTTAAATCCAACTAGCAAAGCCTGTGATGGGGCTACACGTCCATAAGAGGTTTCTATGTTAATAAACCATTGCATCTTTGTTTCTACATTTAAAAGACAAACTGGCAATTCTGGCAATACTTTCGTTTTTTATTAATTTCTTTATTTTATTTATAAATCACTCTGGGTTATCTGATTTATCTATTTGGCTTGTGTTTTGTTTCCGTGCACTTGAGGCATTTTGCACATTTGTTCTGCACGTTGTTACTTCTGACCTTATTTTATTTAAAAAATGTATTTATTATAAACGTAAATTCTGATATAATTTAAGTCTGTACATTTTGGATTGTTTTTCGTTCTATTGACGTTGCGCTATTGCGTTCTGGCCATGTTTGCGCATGCAATTTAGCCGAAAGTGCTAGGTGCTCTTAGCCTAGAAATCTAGACGCACCCTAGCGGCCGCAAAATATATTTGCTGCCAGGGTTTAGTCTAGGCACTCACAATACACTTAACAGCTCCAAAAACCAAAATTTGGTCAGGCCAATCACATCGTGTGTAGCGTCTGTGGGGTGGGCTTAACATGATGACGACAGAGCTGCCTGCGACGGTTCCTACTTGAAAACAAAGAATGGCTGCTGCTGCTGGCGAACAGCTTTCTTTTGAAGCGGCTTTGGCCTCGACTCTGGAGGACTTAGTCTTATGTTTTTCTTTGAGTGAATAGCAAATAACCCTACTGAAGTCCTTTTTAAGCAAGAAAGATGTGTTGGGAGTTTTGCCGACTGGTTACGGTAAAAGTTTGATATACCAATTAGCTCCACTGGTGGGGAAACGCATGGGACTCATACGTCACCTTCTTCGTTGCTCTGATTGGTCATAGCGCTATCCTATTGCGTACAGAGGCATTTTGAGGGACAACCTTATATACCGCCCCTTGCATTGAGCCGTTTGTGTGAAGAGTTGCCAGACCTTACATCTTGATGTATGTCTGGCTAACCAGGCTAAGGTGCTCTACGTCTCATATTTAGAAGTTCATCGAACTAAACATCACAAAACGGATGTTTTTCGACGGGTATACGTTTTAAAATGTATTTAAAACCGAGTGGTTATCTATTATGGTCGGTGTTCACTTTCAAATGATAAATAATATCATCAGGTCTTTCTGTATCTAAAGTGAATACAGAGATGATCAAAGTCAAAGCAAGCAAGCATTTCTGTGCTAAACAATAACGCGTAGTGTCTACAAAATCATTAATTTCAGTGTTTTTCTTGTTATAAATTAACGTTTAATGAATTGTATACAAAGCTTAGTTTTTATCATTTACAGTAACAATCACAAATTATTTGTCATTTGTCTTTTTTTTGGTCATGGCTTTGACGCGCTTAATCTCCAAATTAAATAAAAATACTAAATTGTAGCCGGGGTTTCCAAGGCAGGATCACCATTCTTATTTTTTAGGTTTAGTTCTCAAAATGTTTTTTGTGTGATTTTCTGTAGATCGTGGCATTAAAATGTTATGAGGAATAATTAAACAAATGTTGCCTTACATTTTACCTTAAAAAAAATATATAAATGCATTCACAGTCAAATATATACTGTTATATAACTCAGGCAGTAAAGCAGAAAATAATTGGGTACAGAGATGCGCTGTATATGTTTGTTAACGGGCCATTACCGGACATATTTATAGCTAAAAATTAACACATGACATATCTCCGGGCACATTTACAGCACATCAATACTAGGCTACATCGAAACATTTACACCCGAACAGATACATGCATATTTGAGCATGATGACAATCTCTGGGCACATTTACTGTTATCATGTAAGCAACATGTCAGTAATACAAATATTGTGAATGCATAAGTTCTATGTTTATGCATAGTTTTATGCATTAAAAAATCAAGCAACACATCAGTAATACTAATATTGAGAACAGAAAAGCCGGTAAATGTAACTTACACTTTATGAATTTCGGGTTCGTTTCTGCATGCCCCCGTGCGAGTAAATGACGATGAAGCCACGTTACTAAAAAAAAATTATTTGTATCATGTATTTTCGGAAAATACAGATATGTTTATATATATATACATCTTGTATTTTCCAAATTACTACGCAAAACATCAGTAAAAGTCTACTAATAAAACAGAAAAGCCCGCAAATGTGACTTACCCTTTATGAATGTCCGTCGCATTTCTGCAAATGCCCGCTGAAGAGGAGAGTGATGCTGCCACATTCCTACAAAAGTTTTTAATAATTAATATAATGTATTCTCCACAGTAACAAACTTATAAAGCAATACTAAGGCGTTAAAGCATAGTTGAGATAAGATAATTGGGTACATAGATTCGGTATATCTTTGTTAACGGGCCATTACCGGACATATTTATGGCTAAACATTAACATATTACATATCTCCGGACACATTTACAGCACATCGATACTACATCGATACATTTACACCCGAACAGATAGTCGCGTAAACAAGACTTGAGGAGGCATAAACACTAGTCAAAATATATTCTAAATAGTGATATTGTTTTATGACATATTGTATATTTACAGCACACCATACAATCATACTGTTTAACACATGACATATCTCCGGGCGCATTTACAGCACATCATTACACCCGAGCAAATAATCACGTAAAGAAGCCTTATTGATAAGTCGGCATGAACACTATAGTTATAGTAGTGATATTGCTTTATAACATATTCACATTACACTAATCAGCATACGGTTTAATGTAAGAACTATCATTTTAATGTAAACAAGTTGCCAATTACGAGACGTTTCTATAAAGTCATTATGAATATCTGCGTGCAAATAGTCAGTATACAGTATATAAAAGTTTACATCACACAACATTTCAACAAATGTAGGTAAAACTTACTCTTCAGAAATTATATCCTCAGCTGGATCAAGTCGCTCTTCAAAAAACAAACGTTCATCGTCGGAGTCCTGCTCTTCGTCTGAAGAAACAGTGAACTCTTCCTCGCTGCCAGGAGCATCTGTATAGCTTCCTCACCTGTAAAGCGTGTCATCTTCCCAGCGCGTTGATAAGTGGATGAAACTGTCAAAACTCGCTGCTTCTTAAAGCATTGTTTGGGGGCGTTGACCTTGTTTGCATAGCCCGCATCAGGTAATTTCCATATGAATGGTGCGCACATGGTAGGTGGGATCACATTAGCGCTAATGAGGTCGAGACAGAAAAACTGTACCTCTCTTTACTTACATGTCGATTACACAAACAGACAATGAGTTCTTCAGATTTTAATTACATCATGTAAAAGTAGACATTTCAGGCTTTCTTTAGACATATGTATCATGTTCGTGTGACAAGTATTGGCGGAGTTATCAGTTCATGTTTGAAACGTGTTTGAGGAAAATGGTCAAGGAGACAGAGATGTCGAAATGCACTCCCTGTTTATTTTCTTTATTTGCCAAAAGCACACAGTTTTGTTGTTATTATGAAGGCACTCACATTAAAGTAGAGACTTCACAGTTTCGAATGATGTATTACATGTATGTGTATGATTATGAATGACAGAGTATTTTAAGTGGATGTCACAGGAAACAGGAAAAAATGCGTCAAAACGCGGCCCCACGTTTTTGGACCCCAGGGGGTTAATCGTTTAATGTTTTTAGTACATTAGTCAAACATATGTGTTTAGACACGGATGTTACAACAGATATATCAAGCGATCTCTTCTAACAAAGCAATAGTGAAACGCAGTAACTTAAATAAACTTACTGTGTATACTGCTGTGTCATTTTTGTCAGATCCAATATTAGTGGTGTTTTTAATCACAGTCTCTCTGCAAATCCAGCATCGACTTCTTTACAAATTAATCCGTGTACACAAAGTAAACAAACACGAGCTGGAACTTCTTCAAAAGCAAACTTTATCCACGCATTCCTAATGTTGAGCCTCCGTTATCCAGCGTCTGTGTTCTTCCCATAGACGGTTCTTCCACAACTGAAAATGCGTTTCCATGGTTACTTCAGATCACCGCGTCAAAATAAAAGTATCTCAGAAAAAAAATTATTTAAAGGTAATTTTGGTTAAATTTGTCAATCTTTAAAGAAATGTTTACTAATTGATGAGACACACGTGTGTCACGCAAAGCTGTGGGAGGGGCTACAAAAGTGGTCATTGTATTTGGCTATGGGGAGGTGCTTCAATTCTACTTTGACGTCATATTTTTTTTGAATTCCACACTCGCTTGTAATACTGGCTTGGTGCCAAAAACTGTTATATTTCAGTAGCACAGACGTTTTCAGTTCAGAAACTTGCAGGATGTTCATTTAAGTATGATGACCTCTTATATAACAAATTATCAAGTTAAAATTGAGTATTCGATTCACCGCTCCTTTAACCGCCAATGTTTGTGTCTCTGTGCAAGCCCTCCTCGACTCTGGATCTGTGGCCAACTTCATTTCCATGCAACTCCTTCAAAAGCTAAAGATCCCTAAGCATCGCTGTCATCAGGATTTAAAAGTACAAAACAGTCAAGGGCCAGGGTTGTATTCGACACTTCACTCCTACTATCACTCTACAAATTGAATGTTTGCATAGTGAGGACATCTCCTTCATGGTGCTGGAAGAATCTACCATAGAGCTCATCCAGGGACGCCTGTGGATGATTCTACATTAACCCACCTTTAACTGGCATACAGGTGAGGTCCTCGGATGGGGACTGCTTCCAGTCTTTTTTAACTTCATTCTGAAAACTTCCAAGTAATCTTCCTTCGTCTCCCCTGAAGTCTTCTTCTCTGTCAACTCCACTTGTATCGAAAGTCCCCCGGTTCAACAAAAAGTTGAGATACCCTCAGAGTACCGGGCATTCCAGAATGTCTTCAGTAAACAACTGGCAACTAAACTACCACCTCACCGGCCATGGGACTGTGTCATCGACTTGCTACCTGGAGCCACTTTACCCAAGGGTCATATCTATCCTTTGTCCATCCAAGAGCAAAAAGCCATGGAGAATTACATGAAGGAGGCACTACAACAACAATTTATTCGACCTTCTACTTCCCTTGCTGCTTCTAGCTTCTTTGTGGGTAAAAAGGACAGAGGACTAATAGCCTGTATCGACTATCGTCATCTCAATTCTCAAACAGTCAAAAGTTTAGCTATCCATTTCCTCTGGTTCTCGTTGCACTGGAGCAGCTACGTGGAGCTCGCATTTTCTCCAAGCTGGACCTACACAGTGCGTATAAGGTGATTCGGATCAGACAAGGAGACGAGTGGAAAACTGCCTTTGTTACCCCCTCAGGTCAATATGAATACCAGATCATGCCCTTCAGACTCTCCAACTCGCCAGCAGTCTTTCAAGGTTACATGAACAAAATTTTCCGGGAATACCTCAACAGATTTGTTGTAATCTATATTGAGGACATCCTCATCTACTCTTCTTCCCTCGCTGAACATCAACGTCACATCAAAATAGTCTCGGAGAAACTTAGAGATAATCACCTGTACCTGAAATTGGAGAAGTGTGAGTTCCACACCACCAACGTACAGTTCTTGGGTTATATCATCAACCAGTACAGATGGACCAGAGGAAGGTAGAGACTATTCACAATTGGCCCATACCCACTTCTGTGAAGGACATTCAGCGTTTCCTAGGCTTTGCCAACTTTTATAGAAGATTCATCCAAAACTACAGTCTCATCAGTGCCCCCTCACTTTTTCGTTAAAGGGTAAAGCTAAGTCACTGTCCTTTTCCCCAAAAGCCATATCTGCATTCAACCTCCTCAAAGAAGCTTTTCAATCTGCACCAGTCTTAGTAAATCTTGATCTCCCCTTCATTGTTGAAATTGATGCCTACTCCACCAGAGTAGGAGCTGTCCTCTATCAGAAGCAACAGAATTCTCCTCGACTTCATCTACGTGCCTATTTCTCCAAGAAGCTATCTCTGGCGGAGCGGAATAACGCCAATGGGAATTGTGAACTGTTTGCCATCAAACTCACCCTTGAAGAATGGAGGCACTGGCTGGAGGGAGCTAACCATCAATTCGAAGTCATTACCGACCATCACAATCTGGAATATCTCTGTGAAGCCAAAAGGCTAAATCCTCGGCAGGCTCGTTGGGCTCTCTTCTGCATCCGCTTTGACTTCATGGTTACCTACCGACCTGGCAGTAAGAATATTAAAGCTGATGCTCTCTCTCTCGTATCCATAACAAACCCTCTGAAAATCCTCTTCCAGAAACTATCCTCCCTCCAGCCGCTTTTGTTAGTCCCATCATCTGGTATCTCGACAAACAGATCAACCAGGAGAACTTACTCCATCCGCTCTGCCGTAGACCCTGGATGGTCTCACTTTGTGCTCGAACACCTACGCACCGAACTTCTGAGTTCTGCTCACTGTGCTCCGGGCTTTGGACATCCAGGTAGCAGGCGTACCCTCTCGCTCCTCAGTAATCTGAGCCAACACTGGTAAAACTGGTGGCCAACACTTACCCATGATGTTTCACGGTACGTCAGAGTATGCTCAGTCTGCATCATCACCAACACCCCCGGAAGGCTACCCACGGAAAAAACTGGTACCACTTCCCATACCTCAAAAACCATGGTCCCACTTAGGTATTGACTTTTTGACAGATCTGCCCAAATCCCAAAATCTAACCTGTATTCTCGTAGTGGTGGATAAATTTTTCCAAGCCTTCTTTAAACTTATTGGAGTTACCGTGAGCCTGTCCTCAGGATACCACCCTCAAACCAACGGCCAGGCTGAGTGCAAGATCCAAGAAATAGGATGATACCTACGTACCTATTGCCATCAGTACCAAGACAGCTGGAGCCGCTATCTCCCCTGGGCAAAATACGCCCAAAATTCACTTCCTTAATCTACCACCGGACTTACCCCCTTTCAGTGCACCCTGAGCTACCAACCTTCTTTGTTCCCCTGGTCAGGCGAGCCCTCGTGGTTCCAGCTGTCAATTATTGGTTCCACCAGAGCAAGGTGCTTGGACCAATCCAGCACACCACAACAAACATCTCTAAGCCAATCTGCAATACAATATAGGGGGTGAGAATTGATAATAAGCATGCGAGACATTTGACTTCTGAAAGAGAGATTGCTAATGTGTTGATGTAGCAAAATGTAAAACATCACAATACAATTAGAAAAATAAGGGTTACAATAAAAACATTATGATCACAGAGATCTAGGACTAGGACTAAGTGCACATTCAACAAAACATCTGCACACCAAAAGAAAACTTTCTTAGTATTTTTGTCTTGTTTTCAGTACAAATATCTAAAAATTCTTAAATTAAAATGTATTTTCTTGATGAGCAAAAGGACCTAAGAAAATAAGTCTAGACTTTAGATTTAGACTTTGTTGCTTAAAACATGCACAAAAAAGTAATTCTTACCCCATTGGTAGATTAATTTTTTGCTTGTTTTAAGCATAAATTTACTTAAATTGTATTTTTTTGTCTAAAAATGTGACTTATTTGTTTAGGTCGTTTTGCTTATCAAGACAACACGTCTTGATTTAAGAATTTTCAGATATTTGTACCAAAACAAGACCAAAAATTTAAGTAAGAGAGTCATATATTTTGCAGTGTGATGGAGGCATTCCAGACCTTCAGGGAAAAACATTTTCACACATAAATTCTTAAATTCTCTCAATAAATTAATCCCAAAGGGAAATTTAGCATGTCACAGCAGAAAGTCTCACCAAATAGTATGAAACAATAAAAATAAAGCATAAATAATACATCATAAAAAATAGCATTCACAACACGCCATCCAATGTTGTACAGTATCAATTTGCAAAGCATTCAGTGGTGGACGAATTACACAAACCATGTACTTGAGTAAAAGTAGAGATAGCCAAGGTAAAATATTACTCCAGTAAAAGTAGAACAATTGCTTTGAATTTTTACTTAAGTAAAAGTACAAAAGTATTTGCCTCAAAATGTACTTATAAGTCACGTTCTTCCTGATCCCATTTTTAAACCCTAGTTTGTGTGTAATGTTGCTATGCCTCGTTCACCTCTCTACTCTCTCATACATTTGTAACTTTCTTAGTGTTTCTACTTGTGTCAACCCTATCAACTTCCAGCTATGTCTCTGCAATTATACAGTATGATAGGGGCTTGTTATTTCATATTAAGGCACATATGCAGGACTTTTGTATTACTCTGGATACGAATTACAACGAATTAAAACATTTTTTTTACGAACCTCCATCCACAGGAATACGTCAGTCACCAGCTAATGGCTCTACTAAGCTAAGCTGTTATCGAATCACAACACACTAAACAAACTACACAATCAGAGCTCGTTACGTATTTCTGAAGAAGGGACTTCATAAAACAAGGAATACATCAGCCTGTTTTGAGGACAGTGAAAACAGCGCTAAACAGATAAGTAAATTGTGTGAAAAACACCGCATTCAATGTATGTGAATGGTCAATATAATCAGTGTTGCCAACTATTTTCAATGGAAAGTAGCTAAAGCTTGCTTGGAAAGTCGCTAAATGTCGCTAGATTACGTCACTGCGTCATTAGCATAATAGTGACATCATCACGTCATATTTGCATTCTTTCTAAATTGGCTTTTTCAAGTTTCTCTTTCTCTATGAACGGTCACAAATGTTATTTTAATACACATGAATGAATAAAAATGTTTCCTCATTCATTTATATGCTTCTGTTCTCATGAAACGAAATATGTTCACGTTTATATGTCCAAATAGTCCAGTTTTAAAACATTTGAAGATAAACTGATAAATGATGGGAAACGTTGTTTAAATTGCAGGTAACGTATATAGCTAATTAAAGTGTCAACTCTCTGTTCTGAATGTGCTGCTGCTCAGCTCATTCAAATACATTTATTTTTGTACAGTGATTTATTTTATTGAAAGACCATTTATTTACATCCCGCCATAAATGTAAGCCATCGCGGGATCAGGCAACTCCGGGTTCCTGCATACACGATTATGCCGTCTATGCGGAGAGATGAACAACATCTCCTGTTATGGTTTGGTGAAGGATGAACCCAAATGCAGACAGAGATGAACACAAAAGACTTTTATT
The DNA here is from genome assembly GCF_027580225.2 of Misgurnus anguillicaudatus. Lineage (NCBI taxonomy): Eukaryota > Metazoa > Chordata > Actinopteri > Cypriniformes > Cobitidae > Misgurnus > Misgurnus anguillicaudatus. Next base: position 43,213,901 of record NC_073338.2, on the reverse strand, counting down.
GTGACAAAACTGAAAACAAAAACCCACGGGGGGGCAAAACAACATAACAAGATACTAAATAAACACTAAACTGGACAAGACTAGACTATGACAATAAACACTAAACTTGACAAAACACTATATAACTCACACTTGACTATGACTAGACTAACTGAGACAGAGTACTTACAGGATCACAGAAACAATGCACAAGCACAGGACAACAAACACAAGGATCTTAAATAGAGGACAACTAATGAGGGCAACAGGTGACAGGAATTAAACAATAATGGGATAATTAATGAGGAAACAAGGGGGCGGGATCAAGAGACGAGACTGAGAGCACATGGCTAGGAATAAACAAAGCCAGTGCTCTCACACAAAACATGGGTCTGTCATGGTTCTGCCACAAGACTAGATTAAACAAAGGACAAAATGGCAGAACCATGACAGAATCCCCCCCTTAAGGAGCGGCTTCCAGACGCTCCCCAGGGGAACACTAAACACGAGACATGACAGACTGACAGATAGACAGACACCAAGAAAACATGATAAATATACACCGGGGCAGACAAGATAACATTACAAGAGGGTTGGGGTGACATAATAAAAACAACAAACACGGGAGGGGGGTCGGAGGCAAAACAGTGTTCAGGTGAGGAAGTCCAGGTAGGGTGGAGCTGGGTGGGCAAGGGGTCTTGGGTTCAGGGGTGGTGGAGAGCTTGGGACGAGGAGTCCGGGCAGGCTTGGTGGGGATCTTGGAGAGGACAGGCTTGGTTGGGGATGCAGACTGGGTAAGGGGAACAAAAGGAGGCAAGGTAGGGTTCCAGGGCGTGGTAGGGGTAGACAAGGGAGCAGATGAGGGCGAGCCAGGACTCACAGGGTAGGGGAGAGAGTCAAGGGAGGACATGGAGACAGTGGCAGGGGACCAGGCAGACGAACAGGATGACAGTGCTGGGGAGGAAGCAACAGAAGGAGCTGGAGAGACAGGGGGCGCTGCGTCCGGCAGCGGAGACGAGACAGGGACCGAGACAGGGGGCTGCAGCGGAGGCTGCGCAGACGGCAGGGGCTGCAGCGGAGGCTGCGCAGACGGCAGGGGCTGCAGCGGAGGCTGCGCAGACGGCAGGGGCTGCAGCGGAGGCTGCGCAGACGGCAGGGGCTGCAGCGGAGGCTGCGCAGATGGCAGGGGCTGCAGCGGAGGCTGCGCAGACGGCAGGGGCTGCAGCGGAGGCTGCGCAGACGGCAGGGGCTGCAGCGGAGGCTGCGCAGACGGCAGGGTCAACCCCCTTCTCCTTCTCTTCTTTCTCGGGCGTGGTGCAGATGCGGTGGCAGGTGAGGTGAGGACAGTGGTGGGAGCAGCAGGCTCCGAAGAGGACCCCTCGGACGGCGACTCCCACGAAACCCTCCTCTCACGCTTACCACGAAGGTCAGGGGGCTGGACAGAGCTGGCAGGAACTGGAGTGGTGATCGCTGGGTCCTCCAGCGCCAGAACTCCCACGGTGAGACCCTCCGGGATGGCAGACAAAGGGATGGGACCAGCGGTTCTGGCTGGCTCCCTCCTAGAATTGACCCCGGGTCCAAACAGGAGAGGATCGTACCAGGTGGGACCTGGTTCAAGTACCACAGAAAAGCTGCGTCCTCTCCTCGCACAGCGCCGGTACATCCAGTCTGCTGGGTTCTTAAATGGCTTGTGCATTCTGTTAAGGTGTGGTGAAGGATGAACCCAAATGCTGACCGAGATGAACACAAAAGACTTTTATTGTGACAAAACTGAAAACAAAAACCCACGGGGGGGCAAAACAACATAACAAGATACTAAATAAACACTAAACTGGACAAGACTAGACTATGACAATAAACACTAAACTTGACAAAACACTATATAACTCACACTTGACTATGACTAGACTAACTGAGACAGAGTACTTACAGGATCACAGAAACAATGCACAAGCACAGGACAACAAACACAAGGATCTTAAATAGAGGACAACTAATGAGGGCAACAGGTGACAGGAATTAAACAATAATGGGATAATTAATGAGGAAACAAGGGGGCGGGATCAAGAGACGAGACTGAGAGCACATGGCTAGGAATAAACAAAGCCAGTGCTCTCACACAAAACATGGGTCTGTCATGGTTCTGCCACAAGACTAGATTAAACAAAGGACCAAATGGCAGAACCATGACAATCTCCTGCCCTGACTGCAGCTGGGAGAGACTCTGCTTTGCTGCGCGAGGACTAGACCACCTCTGAGTGCTTCGGGATGGGGGTGGAGCCCACGGAAGCAGCGGTAGCTGCTCGTTGAGAAGACTGAATTATACGTGCTTTCAAGTCAAAAAGTCTCCAACAAAGCCAGAAAAAAGTCGCTAGATTTGCCGCTAGTCGCTTTTTGGAAAATAAATCGTTAAAGGGGTCTGAAAAGTCGCTAAATCTAACGACAAAGTGGCCAAGTTGGCAACACTGAATATAATACATTTATTTACGCATTCAGGTCTGGCAAAAATTTCAGTATAAATTAATAAGGGTTGATATTCATACGATTCAATACTGTATTTTATTGAATAATGTTCACACGCACAAGTTTATGTATATACAATTCTATCTATTCAGTATTATGTGGGAGTGGGACTAAAATGTGAATAATGCAAATATAACTGATAAAAAACCTCAGGGTTTCAAATGTTCTGACACACAAAGCGAAAATCGCACGTAACTGAGCAGAAGGTGAAGCTTCATTTGTCATTGGTCACGTGATTTCTACATTAACAACACAAGCTTCGAATCAATGCTTCATCTGGCACACCCACTTTTGCTCGACACAAGTTCCGAAGCCTCGTTTCAAATGTATCATCACTAGTTTTAACCATTTAGTGTTATGTTATATTTCTTTGTTTATGTTCACATTAAAGTCACTTGCACTTAGATGTGCTGCCTCTGCCTGCCTTTGTCCACAATCGTTACAGAACAACTTATCAACTAGGATTCAGCAGTGAAACTCATCTGTCATCATGCCATGCCACTATGGAACCAGCAGCGTTTTGGTCTCCTGCTATGAGACTTCTTGTGCTCTGCCAGGGTTTCCGCTCCCTTGAGGATGACACCTGGAATTTTTTGGACCTTGTTCCACTCACTAGTAAAGACTTACCCAGAAAATTCTTTAACAGTTTTTTTATCAATGCAGTTTAAACGAACCACTTAAATCACAACTCTCACAATATGATCCTTAGTGGAATTTTGAGAACTGTGTGGAGCTAGCCCTGGCGTTGAGCAGGTCTCTCTCCACTGTGGGTAAGGTTGAGGCGGACTCCTTGCTGTTTTTTGAGAGGGGCAGTAGGCACCAGGCTACACAGCCCGGAGAGCCAGGTTGGACAAGGACGCCTGCATATGCTACCCTAATGGTGACTAGCCCAAGACTCATGCCTGTACCTATTCTCAAGAGGGCAATCGTCATGCTTTCATCTGTTCTCAAGATGGCTGGCACCACACCCAAGCCACTTTACAAGATGGCTGCTACCCCCGAGAAACTCCACAAGATGGCTGCCACACCCGAGCCAGTCCACAAGATGGCTGCCACACCTGAGCAACTTCACAAGATGGCTGCCATACCTGCCTCTCCAGTTAATGCCAGGACCCAGCAGTTGATGTCTTGTCTGGCGGATACCCAGATGATGTCTGTACGGGCAGCTGGGATCTCAAGTCCGGTTGTGTCCAGTTCTATGGTCCCTATGCCATCGGAGGCATGTCCTTTGAACTCTGTGTTCCCTGTATTTGCCATGGTTCTGTGGTGTGTGTGTGGTCTGCTTTCTGTTCTTCTGTTTCGCAAGATGTCTCTTATACCATAAACCTCTGAAAGTCTGAACCTGAGTCGACTGAACTTTCTGTCATGCCTGAAAGGCACGAACCCGAGTCTCCTACACTTCCTATCCTGGCTGAAAGGTTTGAATTCGAGTCCCCTGAGCTTCCATTCTCAACCAAGTTAGCTGAGCCCAATTTTCCTGAATTTACTGTCCTGACCATAAGGCCGGTTTCCGAGTTTCCTGGGTTTCCTGTAAAGGCCGAGATGGTTACTCCTGAGTTTCCAGTATCCTGTAGGTCAGCTAACATGGTCGCTCCCAAGCCCCATAGACTCTCTGGCCTTGCCTAAATGGCCCTGCATGACTTCCAAAGTCTCTCTGTCCAGTCCAAAATGTCAGTTCCAGAGTTCCCTGAACTTTCTGCCTGGCCCAAGATGGCTGCTCCTGTGCTCCCTGTACTCTGCCTGGCCCAAGATGGCCACTCCCAAGCTCCCTAAACTCTCTGCCTGGCCCAGGATGGCCGTCCTGGAGCTCCTTGAACTCTCTGCCTGGCCCAAGATGACCAGCCCCAAGCTCCTTGAACTCTGCCACAACTAATCTGGTCAGAGGGCCTCTTTCTGCTCGCTCCCTCTGCCTAGGTTCCTGTTGTTGCCGGCACCACCATGGGTCCAGTTCTGCCCTGGACTCTGGTTCCTCCTGCGGCTCCGCCATGGCTTCCTGGCCCTTGGCCACTACATGGTCCTGGCCCACCTTCCCTCCTGGACTCCTGTTTTTGTTCTTGTTTGGAGTGTCTGGAAGCCACTCCTTTGAGGGGGGTTATTGTCACTGTCATGTCTTGTGTTTCCCCTATCTATGACTCTTATTTTGAAATTAGGTCCCTGTTTGCCATGTTTGTAGTTCTGTGTAGTTATTTTGTTCTTTGGTCTGTGTGATGATTGTTTCCCAGGTGTGTTTTGTTTCCTTGTTATCCCTTCAATGTATATAAGCCCAGTGTATCAGTTGTCTTGTATCAGTCGTTGAATGTATGTAAATGACTGGGTTTGGTTCTTTGTTTTGTTTTCTGTTTTAACCATTCAATGTTATGTTATATTACTTATACTTTGCCTTGATGATGTTATGGCAACATACCTTTTAATGTGGCTACTATGCTTTCTTTGCAAATGGAAAGATTCAAAATATTAACTACATATCTAAGAATCTAAGCAGTATCATTTTCTTTGAAAAATAAAATAAGCCTTATAGAATATAATTGAGCACTTTAGCATGTTAAATGTATATTGTAATACATTTATACATGTATTTTTATATTTTCAGCATAGGCTTAGATCACAGTCTTTGGAAGCAAAACTTTTGAAAATAATCTCAGTTAATAAGAGGCACCGCAATCCACCTGCAAGTTTAAGCATCATACACATGGCTAGTCAAAAGGTCATTTATATTTTTTACAACAGTGTTAACAGTGATTGATTGTCATTTCATGATATCCGAGCACTGAGCTTCAAATACAATGAACTATACAGGTAAAAATAGCTCCAGCCTGCATATACTGTCGCGTTGTGCAGCAGTTACCAGTCAAGCCTATGTAACTTAGCAAACATAAAAAGTTCATTCATGATAATGTCGTATATATTTTAGCAACACAATTTTTGCAGGCCACTTACTCATTTAAAAAATATAACCAGAATGAAAATGACTTACCTCTACGTGTTTACTTACATTTGAATGAGAATTGTAAAAGGAAATAGTCTCGAGGTAACTTAGGCAGAGTAGTACTAGTTCTGTTTTTCAACCACATTTAAAAAAACTGCTGTAAATAAGGCCTTGGGTGTCATGGCGAGTCGTTTATGAATGCAGTTTTACTCTCCAAATGATAAGCTGGCTGGCTGCTGCACGGACACATGAAGCAGTTATTCACGCTGAAGTAAACATCCAACCAGAGTAACCAAAACAAGTTCAAAACGACGCGCATGCTGTACCCTGATTGGTGGCTTGAAGCGTTATGACAAGGGTGCATCTTAGTTTTTTATCTACTTAAAAATAAAAAGGAAAGACTGATTTTTCAAAATGTAGCATTTTGTTCGGTTGGTATAAATTCTTTAATAGACTGGGGTCTATTCCATTTCAAGCATAAGTGCAAGTTATTATTATTATAATTGAGTATTCTTCTATTGTTATACTATTTGCTTGAAATAAATAAATAAATGAAAAAAATGAAATAGTAAAGTAAAAAGTAAGATATTTAGTAAGATATTTGACTTTAAAAAGTAGTAAAGTAAAAGTCTCACAAAAATAAAAGATTTGATTAAAGTACAGATACACGAAAAAACTACTTTAGTACAGTAATGAATTACATTTACTTTGTTACTGTCCACCACTAAAAGCATTATAGTTTGGACTACATGATTCCATAAAGTTCATCATCTTATATAATGCTGATGTCAGTCTAATAGAAGTAGGTAAAAAAGACTTTCTAAATCTGTCTTTAACACACTGGGAATTAATTAATCTTACGATCTTAGGAACTCATTTGAGCTTGAGCTATTCCATGAAGGAAGTGGTCCTTTTGACTCATCATAGAAACCAATTTTTTCACACCTTCTACCCCGAGATGTCTCCTCTTAAATGGGTAACACACACCCCACAACCGAACCCACCTTCTTTATAAGCTTATTTAATTAGTTTTTTTTCCCTTTTCCAACAGTCCCCCTCCCCAACAGGTGATGGCATACATAACAACAGATGATACAACAATGTCACAAAAAGTCTTAAGTAACACATCTACCCCAAACGATCTCAGTCGTCTCAACAGATGAAAATGACTTTGGCTTTTCTTGTATACACGAGTCGTATAATTAAAATATCGTTTCAATTTAAATATTCAGGTATACCCCCAGGTACTTATAGGATGTTAGAATTTCTATTTCTGCTTCCCGTTTATATAATGTTAATGCTTGCAGAGGGTGTTTACTAAACTCAATGATAAATTACAAACTTTAGTCTTAATAGCATTGAGTCTACGGCCATTTATCTCCAACCAGTCCACAAATTGCTTTATAACCTCCATATATTCACATAAAACATAAAATTAAGAAAGATAATAAATAGAGGAAGTTCAGACAATTGTACAGCAAAAACTGAAAGAGCGTGTTGAACAGTGTGCAGACAAAGTGACTCGGAGTAAAAGCATGATTCGTCTAGTAAGGAATCGTAATAAATGTGAAAGTAATGTCTGTGTTGATCTGAGGAAAAAAGATTCTCCTGAAACCCAGTTTTGGTGAAAAATCTGATATTTGTGCTCAGTACAATTGCACCAAATGGCATGAAGAATTAAACATGCATGACATTTAAATTAAGTTGTTCACTTACCGTGAGAATCAGAAAGGTCCACCAGTGTGAATTTCTTCCTCAAAGTTTTATGAAGGTAACAAAGCAATTCGTCTGACAGACATTTGCTGACAAATGTGCCAGACTACCAGGGGGCGGATACATTTGTGGTCAGCATTTGGTTTAATGGCACATCCTTACACTAAAATAACACACAAATGAGCTAATTCTCAGCTCTGCAGACAGGAAACGAAATGCCACAGAAACTTTTGGTGCGCAAACACAGGGCTTGTACTAGAGGTCTACACGGGTCCAAAAAATTCTTACCCAAACCCTTAACGTGTTACACTGAACCGACCCGAACCCGTCTATTGTTTTGAAAGCTGGACCCGGAACCGACCCGGACCCGTCTATTATTTAAGAGCTGGACCCGGAACCGACCCGGACCCTTCTATTATTTAAAAGCTGGACCCGGAACCAACGCGGACCCGTCTATTATTTAAAAGCTGGACCCGAAACCGACCCGCACCCTTTTATTATTTAAAAGCTGGACCCGGAACAGACGCGGACCCGTCTATTATTTAAAAGCTGGACCCAGAACCAACGCGGACCCGTCTATTATTTAAAAACTGCACCCGAACCTGTCCGGGAAGACACAGACCAGACCGGCAAATATTCTTTAGCTAAATGTTATTAATATGTCAATTAACAAGTAGCGAAAATTTAACTTTTTGTCTTACCTATAGAAGTTAGCCTTCTCCCTCCTTGTACCTGACTGTGTGATGCACAATCCTTATTTCCAAGAAACTTCCATCATGTTATTCCTCTCTTGACGATTGAAATGCTTAATGCTTATTCCAGCTTAAAAGTCCACTTTACAGTCATGGTGATTAATAACGCAGTTTTACATTTGTTGTGTATTGGGTCAACTTGCTTAATAATGTTTGCCCATTTGGATTATAATAACGATTGCTCGTTCAGTGCCATGGCTGCTTTCGTTAGCTTTACTTCTTTGCTATCATCTCTGTGCTCTTTGAGCAGAGTCAAAAAAACGTTATATATAACAGCAAGACGGTCAATTTCTGATATTATAAAATTAGAGACGTCAGTGCAAAATGCACGGTACGGCAGAATAGGTCCCGCCTTCTAAATAAAAGAGCCAATTGTCAAAGGTAAAGTCATTGCGTCTCACTGCAGAAGCTCCTGACTGGTAGAGAAACATTACAGGAGCACATGCGCATTAGCTGCCTGGTTGGAGCAACCAAATTTAAACTTTTTAACGCAATTTGAGCGTCATAGAAAAAATGTATGCGAGAGTTCATCTAAGTTTTTGTTGCTGATTTTGAAATATTTTATTTAAATGTGAGTGTGTGTGTTCTCCGAGTCCGATCGGCCTCGGGTATTACCCACAACGTGAAACAGACCCGGGACCCGAAGTAATAGATTGAGACCCAACCCGGCTGATCATTTAAAATATAGACCTTCCATATAGACCTCTAGCTTGTACATATTACATCTTGCAAATCCATGATCAAAACACACATCACTCTGTTTATTTTACACTCCACTTTTCCTAATGACTGTATTTTAATGGTCCTGATTGATTACTAGCCTCAGTGGATCCACACCAGCCGACTAAAACCAATTCCAGAGGGAAGCCCCGCTGTCAGTGGGATGCCAGATTGAGATCAGCCAAAAGCCGTACTGCGAATGGGAAAAACTACATAGAAAGCTGGTTGGTCGGGTGGCAGGCTTTGACAAATACATGTGGTGAGTTATTTCATTATCTGCCAATGAACAAGGTTTGGATGAGAAAAAGAACACAGAGACTCAGAGACATCCGTTTGATCCTTGGTCAGGTTGATACCAAGTTAATTGACAAAATGATCTTGGTTGCTCTGCTGGTGCGCTCGCACGCTCTCTCTCTCTCTTTCTATTCATGTGATGTGAGGTGATGAAGCATTGCTAACACATCTAAACCCTTTACATGCCTGCACCACTAACATGTGGTAGAGATTCGCCAATTAAACAGCCAAAGTGACAAACCCTCGAGGCCACTGCTATGTCTGTACACTAACGCAGTGGTTCCCAAACTTTTTCAGCATGCGGCCCCCCTTGTGTACAGTGCATGTTTTCGCGGCCCCCCGAAATAAAATTTATGACAAAAACCGTTTTAAAATGTAATATTTTAATTAAACAAAACATATAAAATTATACCCAGTAGTGCTGTTGGTTAGTTGGCTTATTATTTTTTAGGTTTAATTACACAGAATTCATGATAAATGAATGTATTTAATAAAATGTCATAAAACTGGGGCCCCCCTGGCACCATCTCGGGGCCCCCAGTTTGAAAACCACTGCAGTAATGCATACTAGCGCTGACCCCTGTCACCATGGTAAAGCCAGATTATAACACCACTGACTATGACCATATCATCACAGTTTTAGCCTAACTTTTTATATGCAGTAAATTTATATAACAATCAAATTGTCATGTAATATCTTTATAGATGTTGCAGCTGCATGTGTATGTTCATTTTGTATTATGTCAATGGTATAAGGCAGTGATCTCAAACTGGGGGCGTGAAGTTCTTAAAAGCTTTGAAGGCATAGCTCTTGAATTGCTTTCACATTACTTTGATGTCATCTGTCTGCACAGCACCACAACTAAGACCATTTTAAAGAACAAAAACAAAATATGTTGGTTTCAGTTCAGCTGTTTGTGTGGATGACAATCGGTGTGAAATACAGGTAGAAATTTGATTTAAAGACACAAAGGTTTCTGCAGCAAAGCACCACTGGTCTTACACATTGAGATGAATAACTAAAGGGATTTTGGCCTATATGCGTGACCCCATATTCATACCTCTGTGAAACAGGTTGAACAATTTCCTGTTCCTACAGTCACCAAAAAAAATCTATGGAAATTTACTCAAAAATATTTGGCTCATTCATAGAGATTTATAAAGAAATTTACGTTACGTTCTAGCTCCCAAAGGGAGGGGAGCCTGACAACCCACTACTCAGGACCACCGATGCAAGAAGGGAGGCATGGAATTGCGGCACGAGAAAAGGACACAAAAACCAAATACCGTATAAAACAAAGCTTTTATTTTTGTACAATACTAATGTGAATAATAAACAATAATAACTTCCTGGGAAATGGGGAGGGTTGGACAGACAAAGCAAAAAAATAAACAAAAATCCCCACCCCTAACCTGTACTGTCTTCCAATAGATTATAAAAATCCCTGCCTGGCACACGGTCAAGGCGCACTAACCAAACTTACAGCTGGTGGTCCGCCCAGATCTACCTAGTGTTTCTAGACAGAGAAATATACCTACGGATGATATGTATACCCCAGGGTAGCTCTAAATCTACTCCCCAACTCCCTGTAAAAAAAGAAAGATAATTAACACAAAATATAATGTTCCACAAACAAAAAATTCTCCCTCCTGCTGCTACAAATTCCAAAAATATGGAACACAAGCTAGGTTTATGAACACACAAAATAGTTTGAAAACTATTGTAAATGTTAAATACTTATATCAAAATGTCAGAAAATTGCTAAATGTCATACATATCCCCACATAAGGTACAACCAAAACCAGCAGCAGCAGAGAGAGTGAACTGGTCCAAAACTGGTCTTTTTAAAGAGCCCAGCCAGCTGCAGCCACTGATGAGTAGGTGGAGTTCCAGTTCCCAATCAGCTGTAGAACCACCAATCAGCTGCCGGAACTCTCACAGAAGCAATCTTGCCTGGTAAATAAAACATAAACACACAAACCACAAGCAATACTAAAACAAAAATGACTACAAAACGAACCCAGAACACTATGGACGTAACAGCGTGCATAAGCAAAAATCCACAGCAAAGTCCATATTTATAAAAACTGTCTTTAACATGAAACAGTGCTTTGTTCCACGTCAGGGTCTGAGCAGAGATGCAGAGATTTGAAACTATTTAGCTGCACACAATCTAACACTGTCTGTATTACTGAGCACTAGTGGATGATGAAGACTCTAAGCTCTCTACTAGATGAGGTTCCTTCTCCTTCAGTAGTTTGTAAAATTCTGCTTTTACAGCTGAACCTCCTGAGATCAGCACCATGTACAAGATTCTCATCTGTTTTCTGTGGGTATTCTCAGCGTGAACTTCACTCCACATTTCATCTGTAATCATCTTCTTTGACCTCAGACAGTCAGCTATCTCCATCACAGACGTGACTCTCTGAATGAGTTCATCTCTATTGTTGTCCACAAATTCTGATTCTGATTCAAGCAGAAAAATATCAAGACACTTGTTATAAGAGTTGATACATTTATGATATAAATAAAATAATATTGAATAGTGAAAATGTAGGATTCAATACCCATGTCCTTTATGTTAGCAGTAGAGTCAGTACTGGAACCTGATTCTATTGAAATAAAACAAAACATTTGATCACGGAGAGATCTCGAACATCATGAACATCTTAACAAATGAAAAGTAAGTGAGCTGCTTAAAAATCTAAATAAAATTTCAACAACAAGCTTTATTTACAGATAAGTTTTATACCTGTAAAAAAGATTTGGCGTGGTGTCCAAACTGTTGTCTCTTCATCGGTTTTATCCAACAGACCGAGCTTTATCTCCTCAATGTTTACATCCAGAATCACTTCAAATGTGGGATGAAAGTTTGGGTCGAAATCAAACTCAAACAATTCATTCTGAAAAATGAAAATTGGGATTAACTAGATATATGTTTTTAAGCACACATTTTCCTCAATTCAACTGAATTCAATCTGATTGCCGATAATGAAAGTACTATTTATACGGTATACCCTTAAACAATAAAACCTTTATTAAATATTTCAAATCAAAACTTATTTAAAACAGTTTTTTTATTATCATACATGTACATTATAAACATCCTGAATAAAACTTTGCCAGATCTGCATAACAAAACCAGTGCAATGGTCATTCAAAACTAGTCAGAATACCACAGATTTGGCAACATTGTCAAGCGTTCCTACATGTTGAATGAGTGACTCCGGGAGGGGCGGCCACCACAGCAGCAAGCAGGCTCTTAATTGGTTAACGCGACACAAAAAGTACTGCGCAGGGCTCAAAATTAACTTTTTTATTTGGTAGCACTGGTGCTCCCAACTTTAAAGAGTTAGGAGCACCAGCAAAAATTTAGGCGCATCCATCCAAAAATTAAAAAGCACCACAACTACAATGTAAATGTTAATAGATTTATTTTATTAAAAATAAAACACCACCACCGGGCTTTACACATCCTATGGCCAGCATTTAAAAGTTGGTCTTCTATTTTATTTTATTTTTTGCTGCATAAATTCCTAAATTAATACCCAAATGCTGTTGAAATAGTATAGCAGCAATAATAATTTAACAATTACAGGTAACATGATTAAGATTACAATATAAAATCTTGCAAACACGTAAAACACTGATTAATTGTGACATTACAAAAGTGACCCTAATATAGAAGGCTAATATATATTGGTATTGATAACTGCATTACCAGGATGCTTTTAATACTAGATAGGCAATGCTTTAAAAAATACAACAAAAACATACCATCAGCATTGTCGTATTCCACAGCAACATGGACCACAAGGATGTTTGTCGAATGTCCATTCACCAGCGCATGCGCACATACACCATCAAACACACTTTGACAGACAGGTCGGTGTCTCCATCAATAATAAACACATTTGTCATGACACGTCTTGTGTTTTTGGCACTTTCGCCATGTTTAAGCAAGGTACGTCTGGCGCTTAAAATGTTTTGATTCCGCCATTAACGCCGTTTTACAGGATTTACAGTAAACACAGTAAGTTACATTTTCATAGCGGAGACACTCGAAATCTTTAAGCCACTCTCTCTGAAAGGTTTAACGTCAACTCGTATTTTCCGGTGGTGGAGTTACATTTGAATCCGGATCGTCGTCAAAAAATACAGTAATAACCTTGGCTGTAATCGGCTCGCTCTCGTCATGCTCGCGACGCGTATGTCTTTTCACATTTCCGCGCTTCAACAAGGAATGACTGACGCTCATATTAGCCAATCTGCGGTCTTCATTAAACGCAAGAACTTAATGGTGAAATTTGATTGGTTATGTATCGTTGGAGAGAACACTGAACCTGGGACAGCGCCAGCACGCAGGATCACAATCAACTCGCATCACAACAAAATGGGCAGTCGCACAAATGCTCCCAAATATATTTTAAGGTCGCACAGATTAAATTTCGGTCGCATATGCGACCAAAATGGTCGCAATTTCGAGCCCTGACTGCGTCAGACGGTCAGTTTGCGCGAATGGCGCGAATTGAGCATCTGGCGCGGTAGACGGAATTGAGTCTATCGCACCGCGCCAAATGCCTCATCCGCGACGTGAGACCTCCAGACACGCGTCAACGCATCTTCACATTGACTTAACATTGAAATCACACGCATTTAACGCATCTACCACGGCTGGTCTAAACGCAGCATCAGACAGAGTTTAGATTAATCCAGGACTTGGCTTTAGTTATGTTAGGAGAGTAGTTTTGACAAACATGCCTTACAAAAAACATTTTTGGTTTGCATATTGAGACAAAACAATGGCACAGACATATTTTAAGATACTATACCGCTATATTTACTATTTTAAAGATACTATATCGCAACATGTTTTTTAAATTAAGGCAGTTTAAACATGCTATTTAGTCTAGGATAAGCCTTGTCTGGGAAACCACCCAAAGATGTCAAAGACATGAACATATTATACAGCAGGTACTTTAGGTGGGATCATTACTTACATGATCAATTAAGGTGTCTACATGACAGTTACATCTACAAAAAGATGTTTTGCATTGAAACATAGCTAATGATAAATTACACATTATGTAAGAACTGTGCTAAAACCTCAAAAACCCCAATAAAATACTAAATTAAGTTAGATCTGTTTTAAAGTATCTCATAGTCATAACATTACCATTGGTTGTACTTTAAGTCCCTCTGGTAGACAACACAGACTGTACTCTCTACCTGGAGTCAGACGACATTTTGAACTGGTCTGAATGTGACGATTCTCCTTGTGTTGAATTTTTACCTTAATGAAAGAACAAAGAAGTTGTCAATTTCAGTTATGAAAGTCATATTTCACTGCATGAACCATTTGCATAGGAGAAAATATATCAATATTGAAGCAACAATAACACTTGCAGTTAGGCGTGCAGTACCTCTGACAGCGGGACATTCCTTGGAAGCAAATGGACATCCAGTATTTTCTCTTTCTGTTTCACAGATGTTGGACGGACAAAAAACAACACTTGGGACCGAACAGGAGACTCAGGGTATATGATCTTTTTTATGAGTCCAAACAGAGAAAACTCAGTGATATTAATAATCACATGAGTGCTGCTCACATTGAGTGGCTGCAACACTTCTACATTATCACCAGTGATGTGTGCTACAGCCAAACTGACTTTATTCTCCTCTGAAAAAGACATTTAACAATTTGAAGACCGTTTAAAGTGATTTAATCAAATAGATGTGTTATTTTAAAATGCAATTTTAACATGTCATATATCTGAAAGGTCGTGTACATACCCCAGAGCACAATGCACGGTGAGGCTTGTGTACAGGTACCCCATTATGATCAATGCACAGACATACCTGAGAAAATTTCACAGTGTGGGAGATGCAGTTGTGAGATTGAACCTTCAAAACAGTCAATGTTGTACAAGGGACCTGCAGGCTGCATCTGACCCAAACCATCTAAGCGCCGTTGGTCCCAGGGCACGATTTTATACAACATCTCTCCTTCACCCTCCATCACAAACACAAGGTTTGTCAAACTGCACTGAAACTGACCAGCATGTGGAGAAACAAACCTAGAGGACGAAAATACATCATTGAGGATTTAGGTGTTTTTTTTAGAAAACTCTCAGCACTATGAACAACTGAATATATAATATGAATGTTGTATACCTGTGTGTATTTTCTCCTTTGACTTCATCACTATCAGTGAGTTCAGGTGTGAATATGGAGGTCTGCATTGAAGAAAGAAACAAAACAATTTATTTTGTTGAATATGCCATTTTATATTGGTAAATTATAATTCCCAATTGTATTATTTTTATCTTAACATATTAATATTTTAATATAAACGTTAAATGTTACATTGGCCTAATCTCTGGCCTAATCACATCCGTGCTGATATAGTGTAATATCACATTCCTACTCAAACAATATAGCGTTATTAACAAGATGTGGTACTGATATTACCATGAATGAGATAAATCCAATGCTCAATAAATAAAAAATACTAGATATGAAGACTGACAAATTAATTCTCTAGCGGAGGATCTTTGTACAGTCTCGTAAGGCACTTGCCAACCTGTGCGCATGTGCAGAAGGGCAACCTCAAAAATGTGTACTTGAGAAACAAAAGTTGATGTCAGATTTAATTGTTGTTCAGAAATAGTTTTTATATCTTAGTGTGATTTCAGGGAGCAATTGATATCTGTCTCTATTCAGGTAGTTAGGATTTTCGTCCCAGGGGAGTTTCAAACATGACCACAAAGTGGTGCAACTTCCCTAAAAGGACTTTGGTGAGACTCACCGTTGGTCCAGGTGCTTGTAATGTTGAGGAAGACACAGACACCAGAACCTCTTCCACTATAAAACAAAACTGAATTTACATGTTGTACATGTTGTGTAAAACAATGACAGGGTTGCTCAAAAACATAAAATACTAAACCTAATCTCTTTTTATTCATAGCTGCTGCTGGATGCTGCTCAAATTCCTGCCAAGCCACAGATCACAACTCAACAGTTTACATTTATACATTTACAGGATGTTTATTAACTAATGAAGCCCTTTATAACCTTTCATTTCGCCCTGATGTGCCATATGCCAACCTCAGTGCAATAAAAGGGTAACGTATGCGTCACTGCGCAGACCAATTGATTTAAAAATATCAAAATACTGCGAGAATGAGTTGCTTCAGTTACAGAAAACAATGAGGTTATTGTCACAGTATCAATTGGTTTAAGTTATTATTGGTTTATATTATTGGTAGTATTGCAAACAGCAGTCATTTAGTAAAAAAAATCCTTACTGTATTCTGTCTTCAGTTCCTCCTCTGTTGAATCTTTGTCACGTTTAAGCAACACAGATTTCCTCCAGCTAAAGAGAATAACAGTGTGCAGTTTACAGCAAAGTTGTTTGTGTGCCATTTGTTGGTATTTCTCTTTTGGAAAGAAATAAAGATTCAACAAATGAAACAGAAAACAGACAGATTAAACTCTTACATGTTGAGCATCCAATCCATGTCCGTTAATGATTCCTGTAGGGTCTGGATTACCTCCTGTTGTAATGTCAATATGGCTTTTATCCTGAAACCAAAACATTTGCCTTTAAAATTTCTTTATCACTTTTCACTCTAGATTGACGATTAATGATTATTAAAAGATTTTAATACAAATATAAGATATACAACCGAAATCTTACACAAGTTCACTGAGACTGGGACAGGTCTGGATGAGGGTAATAATTGTGTGGACCAGTGTGATACTCAAGATGTCCACCTGCAGATGAACTTTCCTTAAACCAGATGAAGAGCGCAGGACTCGTATGAGAGCAACAACCTCTTTATCAGAACCTTCAGGTCTGTGATAATAAAACACAGAAAGTAGAAACAGAAAGAAAAACATTTAAGCAAAACATTAAGAAGCAGTAAATTGTATATTTTAAAAAAAAAACTAGAGTCAAGTTTCTCACTCTTGTGTACATCTCATGAACGTCTGCAGAACGTCTCTCCAGTTTATTGTGCAAATTGCGGGACGAGGACAAATCAGAGTTAAATCTAAGGGTATTGGTCTATTTATTGAGATTTTGGAGCAGCTAATGGACAATCTGCAATACAAACAGCGAAACAAACTTTAATTTTGGCCTGTGCTAAACATCAAGTCTTGCATATAAATTTAAAAATATAAACTTTGTATCAGTGGCATGAATGAATGATGTGATGTTAAACGATTATAGTTTCTTACGTAACGACACCATCTTCAACTGATCCAATGATCTCTGGACAGCTTCTGTTCTTGGTTTTATCCACTTTTATCCTGACAATTAAAATAAGTATTTCCATTAAATAATTACAGAACTGCATCTGTGTTGGCAATAAATGGCATAATATTCACTGTAATGTCCATTACTGGCATACTTTCTGCATGTAATACAATAATGCTTATATGTTTACAATAATTTTAATCCATTACATCAGCTGATTCATAATCTTTCCGTCTCCAAGAGCCAAGATGAAATCCCCAACATCATCTGAAATGTGATGAACTATCAACCTTTGAAAGTGAACAGAGACATTATCAGACACTCTTGCTGTTTGCTCAATGTAAGGCGTATGTTTCATGTTTAACATCAAAACTAACATGATCTAACTAAATTATGAAAATCTTAAGTATTGTTAAGTATTTAATGTGTTGCATGATCAAACAAACAGTCTGATCTTCACTCACCACAGCTCTTCACAACTACACAATGCAGGCTGAAGTATCTTCAGATGATCAGATGTAACATTGAGTCTCAGGTTTCTGATACGTTCACAGCACTGTAAACAAAACTGCAGCACCCAGCAGTCTGTCTTGTTTAGGGAAATGTTGGAAAGATCTAGAATCAAATCTTTTAAAACTTTCCCAATGAAGGTCTTGTCATGAAGCTCATAGAGACAATGAAGAATGAACATCATGTTTTCATGTTGATATCTCAGTAAACACTGATGGATCCATTCCTTCAGCTGGGTTTCTATGTTGATACTAACATTCACATTGTGCTTTTTAAAGAATGAGTCGATCATTTCATTCTTACAGAGACCACAGAGGAACAAAATCACAGACTGTAACTGCTTTGAACTTCTTATTTCTGAATCTCTGACTGAGAAGTCAGCAGCCGACCAACAGGACAAAGCCCATCCTCTCGCTACAGTATGAAGAAGCTCTCTGACTTTCTTCTGAGACTCATCTTCATCCAATAAGACAAAGTACAGAGCAGTGAAGAACTCCTGAAAGCTGAGATGTATGAATCTGTACATTGTCTCTTGCTGAATTCTTCTATCCAATAGGAATTTGTTCAAGAATGGATGGTTAACCGGATCTTGGACTGTTTCTTGGATGTTTTTCTCATCAAACAGAATTTGTTGTTCCAGCATCCCTCTCTCTGCCAGTTGACCCAGACTCTTCAGCAGGTTTGGGACAGACTCATTCAAACCCTGACAGTGATGTTCCAGTACAGTGGACACAAACTCAACATATATGGATGTGGTTGTTTCCAGACCTCTTATATCTGCACCATCATTGAATCTTTCTCTGATAACTGTGCAGATGATCCAGCAGATAACAGGAATGGAGCAGACAGTCAACAGGGTTTCATTTGACCCAACAGACTCATAAGCCTTCCTAAAGAGTTCCTCATCCTGAAAAAACTTCTGGAAGTACTCCTCTATCTTTTTTTAAGAAAAGCCAACAATCGTATTTGTGAAACATTGAGGTCTGTTGATCAAATTGTTCAGTCTCTGTGTAGCTGAAGATCTGGTGGTGACCAGCAGGAAAGAGTCAGGCAGGATTTGTCCCTTCAGCAGCGCACAAACAGAGACTTCAGGTGGTACTTTCTGGTGTAAATTAGTGGGTGGCGGTGTGTAAAGAATGTCTTGTGTGAATCTAAGCTCCTCAAATCCATCAATAATGAAGAGCACTTTTGACTCATGTAACATCTTTGAGATCTCATTTGAAGTTAAACTGCAACTCCAGCTCAAGAGATCAATCAAACTCATCTCTTCAGAAAAACACATCAGCTCTTCACACTTCAGATAAAAAACTAGATTAAATTTTGCTGGATATTTTCCAGATGCCCAGTCTAACATGATCCTTTGTGCTATGGATGATTTGCCGCTCCCAGAGCTTCCCTGGAGAATAACAGCTAATGGATTAAGTAAATCTCCAAAGAAGTGATCAACACAAACTTCAGTTACTGGAGGAAAAGGAAGCTCGTCTCGTTGAATGATCACAGGTTCAGTATACAAGGCTGCTTCTGACCGTTGATCACCAGAAAAGAAGGTTCTCGATCTCTCCATCTCATACATTTGTATAACTGACATCTTATATCGACCCACCATAATCCAAGGTGATGCAATGTTAAGGGCCCCCGATCCCTGCTCCATAAAAGAGAGGAAAAGCAGATCAAAAACATAAAGTGCATTTTCAGTTAACTTTTATTAAAACACTATAAAGTAGGAATGCACCGATAGGATTTGTTTTTGGTCCGATACCGATTTAAACAGACAACAACTGGGCGATACCGATGCCGATACCGATATTAAACACTTGTATACAATACTATACAGTTGGTCCATTAGCTTATTTCTGCATCAAATTAGTTTTACTGAACATTGATTGGATCTAATTAACATTCAACTGACCAACATAATAAGAGGAGGCACAAATTAAGCTAACAAATATAATAAGACAACATGACAACCTTCAAAGGTGGTTTTTGCTATTCAGCATTTCTTTTATTAACAACATTAACTCATTTTTTTTTTACATATAATGTATTTCTTTAATAAACATAAATAATGCCAGTGCTATTGCTTTACACAGAGTATAAATATTGCTACTTCAAAAAAAGTTGGACTTCTTTTCCCCCACTAAAGTGCAGTCTGTTTCTTTTATTGTCCAAAACATTTGAGCCAGCTCAACAAAGGTGTTCTGGCGGTGCTTAAGTATAGTGCACACCAGAACATTAAATAATTTTAATTGAACAACAGACATGCAACTCATTGCCTTTATGCGGTTAATTAATAAACAATCGGTATTTACCTTTCTCGTGCTATTGCCGATATGCCGATGGTTTCAAATTCATCAAAAATCGTCAGATAAATATCGGCGGCCGATACATCGGTGCATCATTACTGTAAAGTAATGACGAGTATACAGTACTTAGAAAATGTATGGAAACTTATTGCCTAAAAATGATCAAGCAAATAAGTTCAAAACGTACTACAACTTTGTACTTTTTGTGTATTTTTAAAGTTAACAAAATAACTTAGTACTGATAACTTAGTTTGTCAAGTTCATCACTTAAATTTAGATTTAAGTTAAGTAAACCAAACTCAAACAAAATCGTTAACCTCACAATTCTCCAATTCATATTACTAGAAAAATATGTGGAAACTGATTACCTTACATTTCTCAAGTAACCCTCATTCACAATAGGAAGACACATTGTAAATAAAATTAGTTGGCGGAGCCAGGGGGTGGCAACGGCCACCATGAACATAATCATATCCACCCCACTGGCCACCCCACTCATAATGGCATTTTTAAAAACTAACATAACTTTTAAACACTAAAGAAAACTCGATCATGTCTACTATCATATTTGAACTGCAAAACTCTCTAAGACCAGCTAATGCTGGTCTTAGCTATATTTTCCAGTAGGGAGATAATAAACACATAATGGACTTAAATTTTAGGAATCTGTATTACAATGAGAATCTCTTCCATCGCACCTATGCGACAGCTGATTTGAATGTGACAGTGTCACATTTAGAAATCCCACACAAACATTACAGTATAAATAGCTGTGAGGATTAAAATTTATTTTATATATAACAGAAAATCTATAGAAAAATTTACCCCAATACATTTTTAAAACATGGTAATGTTTAAATGTTTTGCTTTAGTGTTTTTATTGGATCTAATGGCGGACTCATCCACTGTATGCTATTCAGACCTGTCCTCACCTGAGCGGGAAGCTGTGGAGCAGTTGATACCCGGTTATCGCAGATCCTACGCGAAGTACAGCGCCCAGTTCACCCAGGCTCCAGACATCCACAAGCGACCGAGAAGTGCAAAAAGGGAACACCCTACACGGTGCAGCTTCACGGACCGCGCTCGAGGGAACGGAGACGCCATCGCCCAGAATGAAAGCGATCGGGAAGCCGTGGAGGAGCCGCTGCCCGGCCGTCGCAGATTCAGCTTGCCTCACATCACACTGGCTACAGACGTCCCCAGGCGATCGGGGCGTGCTGCGAGTGAGCTTCCCTCGCGATGTAGCTTCACGGACCGCGTCCAGGTGACCGAAGACGCCATCACCCAACATGAAAGCGGTAAGACTCCGCTTGTTATTGTAACCTGCATTACTTGCCACATGTACAGTTTAGCTTCTTCCATCAGCACAGAGGGGTTTACTTGTGCTAAGTGTATTGAAGTAGTAAGGCTGACGGAGAAGATTGCAGAACTAGAAGCGCGCATCCAAACGCTAGTTGATGACAGCAATACCGCTAATGCTACAAACGCTAATACCGCTAATGCTACAAACGCTAATACCGCTAATGCTACAAACGCTAATACCGCTAATGCTACAAACGCTAATACCGCTAATGCTACAAACGTTAATACCGCTAATGCTACAAACGCTAATACCGCTAATGCTACAAACACTGTTTCGGGTGCGCCTAGTGTTAAACGTAATACACATAGCTCGGTTCCATCATCTGAGTCAAGGGGGCTGACTAACTGGGTGACTGTCAGGCGGCAAAGTCGTTTCCGGTGCCCACCCAAGACCCCCCTGGTAATTTCAAACAGGTTCGATATTCTAAGCAACACACCGACTGAGACGTCTGTTAAAAGTGCCTTGGTCATTGGAGATTCGATACTTAGGAACGCAAACATTGAGGCACCAGCCACCATAGTTGATTGTATACCGGGAGCCAGGTCTTCAGACATTAGATCAAAACTTAAAGTGCTGGCTAATGCTAAGCGTAAGTTTTCTAAAATTGTTATTCACGCCGGCACGAATGACACCAGACTCCGCCAGTCGGAGATCACCAAAGATAATATTAAAGAGATATGTGAAATTGCTAAAACAATGTCAGACAATGTAATATGCTCTGGTCCCCTCCCCGCCTACCGGGGGGATGAAACTTACAGTAGATTATTGTCTCTTCACGACTGGATGTCAAAATGGTGCCCTCAGCATAACGTAGGGTTTATAGACAATTGGAAGCATTTTTGGGGGAGACCTGACCTGCTAAAGAGAGATGGCCTCCATCCATCTCAGGAAGGAAGTGCGATTCTCTCTATAAATCTGACCAATAGTCTTACTTCGAATACAGTCTGACTATCCAGGGTACAAGTCAGACAACAGACGGATCGGCTTAACCGTCCATCTGTTAGCTGCCGTGATATGTCAAGATCACTTATATCCCAGCACTTCGAGTCAGTCTTACCAGAATATCAACACATTTCAACTATATCTGTTCCCCGAACAAATAAATACAGAGCACCGCTTGCCACATCTGGTACAAATCTGATTAATATAAAATTAGACAACAATACTTTAACAGATGAACCTCGAATGTTAAAATTCGGCCTTCTTAACATTAGATCGCTTACCAATAAAGAACCTATTGTCAATGAAATAGTTACAGACCAAAACTTAGATGCACTCTGTTTAACAGAAACCTGGCTTAAAGCAGACGACTACATTAGTTTAAACGAATCCACCCCACAAGACTATTATTATAAACACGAACCTCGATTAAAGGGGAGAGGGGGTGGTGTAGCTACAATATACAACAAAATTTTTAAAGTAAACCAAAAATCTGAAGTAAAATTTAAATCATTCGAACTAATGTTGTTAAATATGGAAATAACCGATCGTAACCACAAACAGCTCTCTTTTGCTTTAGCTACAATATATAGACCTCCGGGCCACCATGCAGATTTCCTTAAAGAAATAGCAGATTTCCTGTCTGAGCTTGTAGTCACTGTAGATAAAGCTCTTATCGTTGGTGATTTTAATATTCATGTGGATAACCCAAAAGATGCACTAGGACGTGCATTTATGGATGTTCTAAATTCTCTCAATATTAGACAAAACGTGACAGGGCCAACGCATACTCGTAAGCACACATTAGACTTAATTCTGTCACTCGGGCTCAATATTAATGACATCAAAATATCACCTCAGAGTGATGCAGTTTCTGACCATTACCTTGTGTCATACACTGTACTTCTAGATAGGATCAGTCAATCCACAACATGCTACAGATTAGCCAGAACAATAATTTCCACCACTAAAGATAGATTTATTAGCACTCTTCCAGACCTGTCCCAAATTAAACATGTAGCAGATAACTCTGACGATCTAGATATTGTAATAGAAAACCTAAACATTGTCTGTTCTAACACATTGGATGCCGTTGCTCCCATTCTAAAAAAGAGAATCAAAGAAAAACCGCCAGCTCCATGGTATGATCATCACACCGCAGCACTCAAAAAGGCAACTAGGAAAATGGAAAGAAATTATAGAAGCACAAAGTTAGAGGTATGGCGTGCAGCATGGAAAGAGAGTGTTAAACAATACAGACAGGCTATTAAAACCGCCAGATCTACCTATCTTAGCAGGCTTATAAATGAGAATCATAATAACCCTCGTTTCCTCTTCAGCACGGTTGCAAAACTGACTAGAAATAAAGAACAAACAGAAACCAATAGTAAACTTCAACACAATAGTAACGACTTCATGAACTTCTTTTCTAACAAAATTACGTCTATAAGGGAAAACATCGTAGCTACCCAGGCAGCCACCACTCAACCCGTTAGTTCACTTAACACTAGACTACCATACGAACATCTTGATTCATTTAAACCTACTACAATAGATGAGCTCTCTAGACTAGTTACATCATCCAAATCATCATCCTGTATATTAGACCCCGTTCCCACAAAACTGCTTAAAGAGGTATTCCCTGTAGTGTCAACCCCGGTTCTAAATATCTTTAACTCATCGCTAGAAATAGGATACGTTCCAACAGCTTTCAAACTAGCAGTTATTAAACCGCTGATTAAAAAACCGCAGCTTGATCAGGGAGAGCTTAATAACTTTAGACCAATCTCAAATCTCCCTTTTCTTTCGAAAATATTAGAAAAGGTAGTGGCAAGCCAGTTACGCACATTCTTGACAAATAATAGTACATATGAAAAGTTCCAATCAGGATTCAGGCCCCACCATAGCACAGAGACAGCGTTGCTTAGAGTTACAAATGACCTCCTATTAACATCCGATCGTGGTGAAATCTCAATTCTTATATTATTAGACCTTAGTGCAGCCTTTGACACAATAGATCATACAATCTTACTCAATAGACTAGAAAACTATGTTGGTATCAGTGGTCAGGCGCTAGCCTGGTTTAGGTCGTATCTAACCAATCGCTATCACTTTGTTTATGTAAACGAGGAAGAGTCATATCACTCCCTGGTTAAATACGGTGTACCGCAGGGATCGGTTTTAGGTCCTATCCTGTTCTCGTTATACATGTTACCTCTAGGAGACATTATCAGGAAACATAACATAAGTTTTCACTGCTATGCGGATGATACCCAGCTTTACATCTCCTCACATCCCAGCGAAACACACACGTTTTCTAAGCTAACAGACTGCCTTAGCGATGTTAGTGACTGGATGGCACATAACTTTCTTAAGCTGAACTCCAATAAGACAGAGATACTTATTATTGAACCGAATCGCTACAAACATAATATGTCAGATTACAAGTTGAACATAGATGGCTGCACTGTGGTGCCATCTTCCACGGTTAGGAACTTAGGTGTGATGTTCGACAGCAACTTATCCTTCGATAGTCATATCGCCAACGTCTGCCGCACAGCATTCTTCCATCTTAGAAATATCTCGAAAATATGCCATATACTGTCCACATCTGACGCAGAGAAGCTTATCCATGCTTTTATGACCTCTAGAATAGACTATTGTAACTCGCTACTCGGGGGATGCCATGCAAATCAAGTAAACAAGCTTCAGCTAGTTCAAAACGCTTCCGCAAGGGTACTTACTCGATCTAAAAAGTATGACCACATAAGCCCAATTCTGGCATCTTTACACTGGCTACCAGTTAAATATCGCATACAATTTAAAATATCACTAATCACCTACAAAGCTTTAAATGGCCTAGCACCCTCATATCTTAGAGAATTACTATCAGAATACAATCCATCACGCACACTACGGTCGCAAAACTCTGGTCTCTTGATTATCCCTAGACTATCAAAAGTGTCTAAAAGTGGAAGGTCATTTTCCTACTTAGCCCCTAAGCTCTGGAATGATTTACCAACCGATGTCCGAGAATCAGACACAGTCGATAATTTTAAATCTAGACTTAAAACTTTTCTCTTCAACAAAGCATTCGCATAATTTGTCTAGTAAAAGTACTTAACTCGAAATAGTTATCTGTACGGAACAAAGCACTCGCGGTCATAACACAGACCAACCAAATAAATAAATAAAAATCTTATCTTAACCTATAGTCGGATTGCGATTTTGGAACTTTCGTGTTCTTGTGAATAGTATGCCATACAAACCCGTTTGCCACTGAACCTGCATTAACGACGACAGTGGGGCCCTCCAGCCTTAGTCAAACGGGTTGGCACGTATGGTTGGGTTGTGATTTTGGCGCTTTCTTTGTATTGCAAATAGTATGCCATACAGACCCGTTTGCCACTGAACCTGCATTAACGACGACAGTGGGGCTTTTGGCCTTAGTCAAACGGGTTGGCACGTATGGTTGGGTTGTGATTTTGGCGCTTTCTTTCTATTGCGAATAGTATGCCATACAGACCCGTTTGCCACTGAACCTGCATTAACGACGACAGTGGGGCCTCCAGCCTTAGTCAAACGGGTTGACACGTATGGTCAGGTTGCGATGTTGGCGGTTTTTCGTGATCTTGTAAATAGTATGCAATATAGACCCGTTTGCCACTGAACCTGCATTAACGACGACAGTGGGGTTACGGCCTTAGTCAAACGGGTCGACAGGTTTCATTTTCTATTAAAAATCGGAAGGTGACCCTTTGTTACCATATATACCGTCGCAGTGGGCCCCCAATTTGCAAAATCCTCAACTGTGGATAATATATAATTATGCTGCAATAGTTAGTCTGTCTGAAACTAAGCTGATTAAACCACATCACTGTGTGACACTTGCATTACATGTGAACGGCCCCTACGCTAATATGATTTTGTTTTTCTCTCCCTGTCTCGTCCCTGGGTCCCATTGACCCTGAGGACAATGGGACAAACAGACCCAGTTCCGGTAGATGTGAAAGTCGGCACACCTCTGATCTACTGGTCGTCCTTCAATGTGATGCCCAGCTGATGCCTGACCAACGACCACCGGCAGGACCCGCTTAATATCCGCTTAATATCCGCTTAATCTCTGCTTAATCTCTGCTTAAGCTCCTTATCCGTTAATATGTGTGTATATACATGTATATCTCCCAAGGGTTTCTCCCTCCTAGGACTTTTATTTTTATTTCCTCGACTAAACAACCCGGGGTTTTTGTTTTTTTTCTCCTAGGGGGTTTTTTACCCCGGGGAGGTAGCCTGCTTGGGCTTAACTTAGCTTCTTCTTCTAGACGTTACATTAGTAATATGCTCGCTCATAATGTCGCGTCATAGCCGCAGCAAATTTGACTGCTTATGCTATTGTGTATTATGTTATGCTATCTGTCGTTTTTCTGTGCTTTTACTGCTTTTATTAATGTAAAGCTGCTTTGAAACAATTGAGTATTGTGAAAAGCGCTATATAAATAAAATTGAATTGAATTGAATTGAATTGAATTTTATGTCAGACAATCATTGAAATGCGGAAAAAAAGAGAAAGGCAGCAGATAATTCTGTTTTAGTAAAATGCATTTCTGTAGCCTACATAATTGACATGATTTTCTTTATACCTTATAGTTTTTTTTCAGCAATGGGAGATATAAATTCTGGTTTCAAATAAATTTTAAACATTTTATTTGATCAAAAAGTTTAGAAAAACATGAGGTTGAATTATGCACTCTAAAAATGGTTGGGTTAAAATCAACCCAATCGGCAACCCAGCGCTGGGTAAATATTGGGCAGAACACATGGTGGGTTAAAGTAACTCAGCACGTTGGATAACACATTTTAACCCAGCAGGTTAAAAAAACCCAACATGTAGTCATTTTAATCATTATTAAAATCATTGGGATTAATATTCTGGGTTTGGGTTATTTTGCTGGGTTATTGTTATTGTAAATCAAAACCATTGTGAACAACAAATAATGGTTTATTTGACTGCAAAATCACTACAAATTCTAATATTACATTTTTACAGTTGGCAGTTGCAAAATCATTTAAAAGACTGCTTACTGACATCAAGTATAATTATATTTATTAAATATCATAAAATATGCATATTGAAGTAACAATGTAAAAGGTTGAATCAATTGTTTGAATGTAAGACAGAATTTGTAATTTCACAGTTAATAAATCAAATACTAAAATGTACATAAACAAAACTACTGCAGTGAATGAAAAGCAGGGTCGGCGCTGTGGTGGGGCATTCGAGGGCCGTGCCCCCCCTAGTGGTCATTGATGCCCCTCCTAGTACAGGCCCCAAAAAAATCCCTTTGAGTTAATATTTTAATATTAAATGTACACACTGTAATTTAAATAAAATAAAATGATGGGAAAAATTATTTCGCATCATTTCGGTTGTTCGTGACATGTTACTAAGCTACGCCATTATTGGACAATTCTTATTGGTCGCTGAGTAAACTTGTTACATTTGACTTTTAGCGCGCAAAATCGAAAAAACAGAGAATCGAAAAAACTTTTTCTCCGTCTATATTATACACAGTTGGCGGCTAATTGTCCTAAATATAGACAACAATGGATTTACGAAAATGGTTTAGTCCTGCGCAGCCTCTTCAATTAGCAGCATCTGATACTCCGGCCACCACCACCAGTACGACGGTCTGTGAGAGCCGAGCTGGCCCATCTGCTATTGCTACCTCCGGACAACTTCCAAAACTAACTAGCGCAGATATAGAGCAACAATCATCAAGCCCTCCATGTCAGCGGACAGCGGTTGATGACATCGGGACCGACAAGCCTGTTCAAATTGTGTTAAAACAGTATCCGGTTAGAGTTTACAGTGGCAAGGGGCGATCATTCGTTGATAAATGGTTTCACAACAGAGAGTGGTTGGAGTACAGTGTCAAGGCAGACGCAGCATTTTGTTTTTGCTGTCGGATGTTCAGCTTTGCTAGAAAATCTGGAACATTGGATGCCTTTGCGAGTGTGGGCTATCGTAACTGGAAACACGCAATGGCCAAAGACTGTGGATTTCATAAACATGAAACTTCGAAGGACCACATGTCTTGCTATGCAATGTGGAAGGAGAGAGAGATGCGGCGGAATATGGGGAATGAGGTATCAACACTTGTCAATGCAGATCAACTAAGGAAAAACCGATATTACTCACTAATAGATGTGGTTGGGTTCTTGGTTGAAAACCAGTTGCCACTACGGGGGAAAATTGACGCTTTTGATGAGATGTCGGATGGAGGGTCTGGACTTTTCCTTTCCATGCTTTATTACACCATCCAAAAGGATCCTGAATTGGCTAATGTGGTGAAGACAATCCCTCGCAATGCCACTTACACCTGTCATGATATGCAAAATGAACTTATAAGAACACTCAGTAATGTGGTGACAGAGGCTATAGTGGAGGAAGTCGGTGACTCCTATTACACTTTGAAAGTTGATGGGACGCGTGACCCCACAGGATGTGAAAATATATTGATTGTGCTTCGATTTGTGAACGAGTCTTACGAAGTTACAGAACGTCTACTCTGCATCGCTACGGCTCAGAAAGGTGACGCACACACATTAACTGACACCATTCTGGATGAGCTTAACAAAGTTGGCTTAGATAGCTCAAAAATTCTGAGTCAGGTATATGATGGAGCTGCACTTATGTCACTTATGTTCAGAAAATTCTACAAGACAAACTTGGACGTCAAATACCATATGTGCACTGCCTAAATCATCAGTTGCATTTGGTTGTTGTTCATGCCATGGCTGCAGAGACCGCACTTATGGAGTTTTTTGAGGTGTGCGATTCCCTGTACAAGTTCGGTAGAAAGCCAACTGTTGCTATGCATTATAAAGGTGCACATCTTAAACGTCTTCTGGAGCAGCGATGGACAGGGCATCTTGCCACCGTATCAGTCATTCTTAAGTCATTTAATGACATAAAATCTATTCTGACCGATGCTGACACTGTGCTGAACTATGGCTCAGAGACGAGAATGGAAGCAACAGGTCTGCTGCGCGAGATATTTGAGCCAAGTTTCATGTTCCTTGCCAACTTTACCCACAGAGTCCTTTCTCTATTGGACCCACCGAACAAACTTCTCCAAAGAGAGGACACTGACTTGTTGACAGGTTTAAGTGTTGTGGCGAGTGCAACAGCGTGTGTTAAAAAACTCCGTTGTGATGAAGAGTTTAAGCGGATGCTGGATACTGCCACGCCCACCAGCGAGTCACTGAGAACCGGGCCCAAACGGAGACGCATAGAGAGCACCCAGATGGATGGATACATCGTTACAGGGCCTACAGGAGGACACAGGGGTGATGATGATAACTTGGAAACTGAACTTCGGAGATTGTATTTCAACACTGTTGATTCGGTGGTTGGGGAACTGGAGCGTAGATTCAGCGAGCGCAACTCACAACTGGCCAGTGCGCTTGCAGCACTAAATCCAGAAGCCGATAACTTCCTTGATGTGAAAGCTGTGAAGCAAATTCTCGACCTTTCAGGATCGATTATAATTGACGCTGAATTTGAAGTTGCTAAAGAGTTTTTAATGTCACAAAAGCTAGCAATGCAGGGAGACTGGACCATACAGCACATCCTCTCAACGTACCACAACCATCTGATTACCATGCCCAGTGTGCTGACAGCTTTCAAACATGCATTAACATTTGGCGCATCAACAGCAATGTGCGAGAATTCATTCTCCACTTTGAAAAATGTTTTTTCGGAACACAGACGCACAATGCTACACAAGAGAAAGGCCAGGTTGGTGCAGCTTGCATTCGAGAAAGATTTGACACGCAAATGCACAAGCGAATGGAAGGACACAGTACTTAGACGGTTCAGTAGCCACACTCGTCGCCTGCAACTCTTTTGAGTAAGTCGTTTGTTCAATTCACTTTTTAAAGCCAGCCCTGGCTTTCATGATAAGGCATACTAAGCAGGTAAATTGTTGATGAATGTTTGCTGGTTCTATCTGCATTTGTGTTTTATACTTGGCTACCTGTACTAAAGATATATGAGGGGGCATAACTTTACCCCCACCCCTTTCTGCCTTTTATTATCGTATTTCTGTGTGTGACTGAATAAACTGTGTGCATAGGGCTAACGTTACCACATAGCCTCTAAATGACATGATATGGAAATTAACAAGAATAAATGAAATTCGCAAATAATACATTTCTGCTGTGTTGTTATGATGCTATGATGTTTTAATTTGCTCAGCGAGTATAGCTCTGGTGTCACCGTGTCAGAAGTAATGCTCATTAAATAATTGTATTATGCTCTGTTTGTTACATTTTCTACTAAAAATAAAGTAATGTCATTAAATATGCCCCTCTATCTGAGCTGCATCAATCACATTGGGATTTATGATGTTGCCACTGCGTCAAAATATTTCTCAAATGGCAGTGCCCCCCCGCCGATGACCCAATGCCCCTCCAGCGTCATTGCTCTGACGCCGACTCTGATGAAAAGAAACAATGTAATTGTTAAATTGAAAGTAAAATCATTCATAGATGTGTAAAGTTTTTTAAAGAACAGATGTTTTAAGTTTCACAGTATGGAATGAATTTGACTAAAAATACTTAATTTATTAAAGTTACTCCTGGCGAAAAAGATCTACAAAGGAATCGAACAGCAGAGGATTCATCCATTTGGAAAATGACAAACTACAGGAATTCCCATAGAAGCACATTGCCTGGGGAATTTAATTTCAAACACGTAAAATGCCTTAAAACCATAGACTGTAAAAAATATGGACTGCTGCATGTTTCCCATTGCCAGGACGAAAGGAAAGGGTTTCAAGGATTCTGTCCAGAGAAGAAATTCCACCACATTTGTTGCAATCTACAAAGAAAAAAAACTTTTAGTGGTCTGAACTGAATGATCAGATTTAAGTATTCAGAAAACAATGTGGGCCAAGTGAATTATTTTATAAAATTATAAAGGCTTCCTTTTGCATCCTTGGACGCATTACCGCCACATGTGAGATTTTTTTTTTTTTTTTCAAAAAATAATCCGCTTTGCGTCGGGTCCTGATCACACTGTCGGGGCTTATTTCCCGATAACTACCGGCTGCCTCTACATTATCCCTTACTTGAAATAGGGACTTCCCCCACAACCTTACTGGTCTGACTGTTGCATCTTCATTCTGGTGGTCAGATTTGTCTAATTTTACTAAGATGTGGGTAATTTCCAATAAATATTGCAAAACAATGAAGTGTCAAATTTGATCTGGATTGTTTGGTAAATTGTCTGATCATGAATCTACATTTATTTTAAAAGCAGAAGTGATTACATTTAAAAAAAATGAATTAAATATCCAAATGGCCAAGGCCAAAAACTGTGGTCAATTAACATGTAAAAGTCTGTTGTATTGACAAAACGTTATAGTCCATAGGCTGAATTTAAGTCACAAAAAATAGTGAAATGATCTGTTTCAAGGTGGTTCTTGTGAATGCAGTTTGCATGAATTATTGATGTTATGATAGTAAGCATATTATTCAGAATTGTTTTATGTAAAAAGATATGATAAAGATCATATTTCAATTTACACACAGATTTTATATTATATAATTTAAGTCATAAAAGTAAAATGACAATACGGAAAAGACGTGTGCAATTAAGCCTGCAAAGAATGCTGGCTATTCACTGGTAAAAAAACGAAAATAAATATGCTGTCTATCCATAGGTGAAAATATAAAATAAATATATGTCAATCCACAAACTAGCTAGCCGCTAGCAGCTGGATGCTATTGGTTGCACGCGCCCCCAGTAGCGCCCACCGCGCCTGTCAGCAGAAAACAGCTGAGACATTTCTGACTTATTAAAATAAATATGTAATCAGAAAAATAATAATTTATTTTAAAAAATATGACAAATTTATGTAGATTAAACTATTCAACAGTATATCAATTAATCAACCTTAGAAATATATGCAACATAATAATATTAACACAAAACATAACTTATAATACTAAAACAGTGACAAGAAAAAGTTTTCTAATAAATACACACTTTTATTTAATAAAGGTTTTAACTGTTTGGGATAGCCTCGGCTGTTAAGGACCCATTCTATCATTAACAGCGCAGAGAAATGAGGACGCATTTTGAGGCTTCATTCTAAGCACCCTTTGAATTGAGACACAGCTCTTATCAATGCCGGCGAAGGAGGTACGTGGCAAACTCAAAAAATGGGAATTAAAAACAGGAAATAGAAGGTCAAAAGGGTTGCCTGGTATAAGTTTTACAAAGTGCTGAATCAGGATGACACCAGTGCAGGCTATGTAATTTGTGCGTTTAATTTAGGCTATTTATTTATTTTCGTCCCTGTGCGCCGATCGGAGACGGAGTTCACTGCTGATATTCTGAGAGCTTTCTAGTCTCGCGGCTGTCATCAGCAGCGCCTTTGCATCGCCCAGTTAGCGGATGGCGGGCGGTTGCGGCTTTGAAAACTGGTCAGAAACACTGGTGCGGACGGATGATGAGTTTTGTGATGCGGTTGCGGATGAAATAATAGCTTCGAATGTGCTGCTTGTCCCTGCCGCTCACTGACAGAGATGCTTTCCCCGCAATCTTCCGTGGCCGGGAAAGTTAACTTGTGCTCGCGGTCTGTCTTTACATATTGAATGACAAGAAAGCAACTGGTTTGTCACTAAATTTAGTGTCGCCATTAATAAGCTGGGAACACTGTGCGCGTGTGTGACACAAAAGTCGAAGTGGGGTGGCGAAGGTTTGACCCGATACTATTCCTTTAAATTAACTTTACACCAGTCATCTTAGTCTGTATAAGTAACACGTTGCTGTACGCAAAATGTTATAATCTTGTTTATATTCATAAGAAATGTTCACAAAAACATATAAACTTACCTTGAAACAAGTGGCTCTGTCCTTCACGATGACCGTTGCTGAGCACATTCAAACATCAAGGGCGCGAAGCACATGAGCCTC
This sequence comes from Misgurnus anguillicaudatus, assembly GCF_027580225.2. Classification (NCBI taxonomy): domain Eukaryota; kingdom Metazoa; phylum Chordata; class Actinopteri; order Cypriniformes; family Cobitidae; genus Misgurnus; species Misgurnus anguillicaudatus. The sequence goes on along the minus strand of NC_073338.2, from coordinate 43,180,631 downwards.
TTCAAACAACCCAGCATAATAACCCAGCAGGTTTAACCCAACAACAAGAAAACTGAAACTACCCAAAAAGTGTTTAAAATTTGAAAAAATAACCCAACATTTTGGGTTAAAAAAATAACAAAGCAATTTTTAGAGTGTGACTATACATTTTATGTGAATTTCAAATAATTTTAATTAAAGTAGCAATTGCATGTTATAGATGATTGTGATTTCACACCTATAATAATTAAAAGTATTTTAAGGTTGAATGATTGACATGGTTGTTTGCATATTACATTTTATGTGCCACCCCAGAGTAACTGCTGGCCCCTGCCTGGCCACCCCTATGAAAATTCACTGCCTCCGCCACTGGTTGACTCTACTTACAACTGAGAAAACGATTGCCCTAACAAAATATGTCAACTTAAGCATTAAGCACAATTAAATAGCAATGACAGAAAACTGTGAAATTCTTAATAAGTTGACTGATTTGATTTTGAGTAAACATATTCCTTTAGTCTAATTGTGTAATAGGGTCTCCCAAAAACTTGAACTTAAGTTAATTTAATGTAAACTGTACTTAAATCATTGAATGAACATTTCCGTCAGAGGCGATTCTAGAGTTAGAGCTTTAGGGGTGCTGAGCACCCAATGAGCTTCGCTGCCACCATTCACCCTTTTTTCACACAAAACCCCCACATATGTCTATTGTAAAAATAAATGGATCCAATAAATCCAAAATGATTTTTTTTGTTTTGAAGAACTTTCAGGCATGAAAACAGGTCAGGAGTGAAAAAGGTGAAAAGGATATTACCCCTCTAGGGGGGTCTGGGGGCATGGTCCCCCGTAAGAAAATTTGTAAAATTACATATTTTAAAGCATCAATCTGATTAATTTTGAGATGCATTTTCTAACCCAACCTTTTTACTTCTCATTAATGGCGAGCTAGCACTTTTTTGCCATTAATGCCATATTGAAGTCTCCTGAGGCGTATAAGGTTGCCAACTGTCACTATAAAATACAGGACAAAAGGTGGGCTACAGCAGCAGTGCAGGTATGGTTTTATGTAAATATACAGTATACTGTATTGTTTTAAGCCTTTGTCAAAATGACAAATCTCCTAAGTTATATCTTTTATACCTACAACATATGGTAGGTTTATTAATATTTTGTTAATTTACAGCTCTAAGGGTTAAAAATGTTATCCCTTTCATATTAATCTATATGTGACAAACTAAAAAAATGTATTGTCTAGTTTGATAGTCAAACAGAACTGAAAAATAACAGATATGAATAACAATTCACTTAAAATACCACAGTTAATGATTTCACATATAACTTACCGGTACTGGTGGTATATAGCAATTTGTCGTTGTATCCAAATCTGGTATGGGGAGAGCAGAATAGATGCCCATGCTGTCGCGTTTACATGACCCCTTATCATGATGAGAGCCCCACTTCTTATTCTTTGACCAAACATTAATAATTCAAATATTAAGGCACAAAGGATTATGGGTATTCCTCACAGTACTTTGTAATCGTAATTTTAAGTTCATTACACTTGTATTTTTTTAAGTTAATGGATGTTAAAAAGTTGAATGAACTATGATTTATTAAGTGATTTGTCCAAAGTACAAACTTTAAAAACTATTTACTTGATTGTTTAAGTAAAGACAACATCTGAGTTTACAGTAAAGCAACACTGTACAAAGTTTTATACTTACAATTTTGAAACAGCCACTTCCAGGTAATTCTAAAGTGCAAAAGAAATTCACAAATTAGAAAATAAAACACCTATTTCCAACACCTTCAGCATAAAAAATATTCACAGTTATATAAATTTAGCTGTAAAATATTTAAATGTATTTTATATTGCTATTTTACTCTTTGTAAAACATTTTATGTACTTTGAAATACCTTTGTGAATAAAACATACCAAGTATTTCTGTGCCTTAGTAGATTTAACAATATAAAATGAGTAAACTGTATTAACTCTTTCACCGCCAGCGTTTTTTAAAAAAGTTGCCAGCCAGCGCCAGCGTTTTTCATGATTTTTACAAAAGTTTAATGCCTTCCAGAAAATGTTGTTCTTCAAATATATAAACATACAGTATACCAAATGAAAGAACAGACCCTCTGCTTTCAAACAAAAAAAAAACGTTTAATCCTACCTTGAGTAGTTCTTTTGTAATCAGCTTTTGAATATGGGTAGGTTTCAGCAAAAACACCACATTTTGAGCAATAAGCAGAGATAATTCCATTTTTGTGACGGACTTTTCATAGAGATCCCATTCAGAGCGATCTTTAAAACATACACGGACATGCAGTAGTTTGTCATAGGGCAATACTTCCGGTTTTAAAAAGTTTTCCAAGAAAAGTACATTAATCTAACGGAGTAATACTAGTACTATTAGTTAACTCAACTTGATTTTAATCAAATTAATTAATAAATCAGATAACATTAACTAGTATTTTTTCATTTAAATGTTACCTATTTTAATTAAGTCTGTGTATAATATGTTGATTTTTTTACATTGATTGTACTTAATTTTACTTTTCTTAAAATGCTGCTTAATACAGTATTTTCGCATTCATTTAAATTCCTATTATTAAGTTGTCCTTTCTCAAAATATCCGTTAGTTCAATAAACTTGCAAAAAGTAGTTGGAAAATGTTGTCCTGTAAATATGAGTTTACAATTTTTTTTACAGTACAGAATGAGTGTGTCATGATCCTGCCCTCCTGTCATTGTAATTCATAGTTGTTTATAGTCATGTGGCAGGATTGTGATGGTACCCATGTTTGTGTTGTAGCACATGGCCTTTGTTTGGTCTGTGTGCTGCTGTGTCTCGTTTGTATCCCCATCCACTCGTCTCCTCGTTTGCTCTCCCATCAATGGTTGATTAGTTTCCACTGTTCCCTCTTGATTTGATCACTTCTATAATGCACGGTTGTCTAGCATCCAGTGATCATGCGTTATGTATTTAAATGTATATCATGTCATGTCATGTCCTTGAGATTGTTGTCTGTTAGGTCTCCCCAGATCGCGTCGATCGGTTTGTGTCCAGTCCGTGTTTGGGTTGAGTCCAGTTTTGTTTGTTAGGAGTCAGTCTAGTCTTCATTATTTTTAGTACTGTTTTCCCCATCGTGGGTTTTTGCTTTGTGTTTGTCTCTTAATAAAGTGTTGTTTCATGTTCCCCAACCTCGTCTGCGATTGGGTTCGTTCCCCGCTGTCTCACTCGATCGTGATGGAGCGACTGGGCGGGCAGTTCCTGACAGAGTGCTTCCTGAAATTGAACACACAACTTGCTCTTCAGAATGGCAGTACAATTGGGGGTTGTTTTACAACACACAGCTTATTACGTTTTTGTTGTTTGCAAAAGATCTTCATGAATGTTGTTCAAAACATTTCACAGGTTTATAATGATATGAGTTTGAAATGAGATTGTTTTTTTGGGCAATACTTCAAAGCAAACATGCTTGCATAATCCCCATCATATAACTGCAGTTCATACAGGTTTCATTTTAATGTTTTAGCTGAACAACATTTTAATGGAGTGGAAAAAAATTAGAGGAATGAGGAAACAAAAATAATATTCATTATTATACTTTCTAGCCAGTGATGTTGTTTTAAATAAAACAAAAAGAGTAATTTGACAGCATTTACCATAATCTAGTGGTAAGTAATCAGCGGATGAATCTTCAACTGGGATAGGAGCTTCTCTCTTTTTTTTTCTTCCTTTCCTCTTGAATAGATTCAGCATCTTAGCTTGATGTCTATATAAAAATTAAATAAAATTATTTTTCACACAAGTAAACTGGAGTGACAACAGCAGTAAAGGATGTGAAACCTGAACTATTATAAAAACAGCATGTTGTTTATAATATTTATAACCATCACTGGTGGAAATTAAATTAAAGGTGAAGTAAGCATTTCCTGTGAAACTGTCAGGACTGCATCCCCATTACTGTCTACCTCACACACTCCACCCACTCGTTCTTACTCACCAGAGTATTAATTAGAGTAAAATCCACCTGATCCTATCACCTCTTTCCTTTATAATCCACTCTCATTATACCATTAACCGTCTGGTCTCGTCAATGATGACACCGACTCACTCAAGCTACTTACCTCAAGATCTTACCCATTTTCCTGTCATCATCAGCCCGTCTCCCCTCTTCACCGATCCATCCCGAAATCTTTATCTGCCACCTGCAACTAAGAGACTCTGTTATAGGCCAAGCTAAGTTTAACCCAGGTGAACTACTGCATTCCACTTACCATATCTATTCCATTACTTCTGTGTTTCAATAAAACAGTATTATACTTACTATCTGTCTGCCTGCCATCTCTCCGTTGTGACAGAAGACCAGACCAAACATGCAGGAGTCCGTGACCAACCCGGCTCGCGATCCGTTTGTGGAATTGGTACAGGCAGTCTGTCAATCTCTTTTACCCACTTCACCATTAAATCCACCCCTGGTAACCGAAGATATCCTGCACGCAGCATGCCAACGCACACTTCGGGCAAGACCCTGCTACTTCATCCCCTGCTTCTGCCAGTCCCATGACCCGACCAGCGACGAATACCGGTGAGGCGGAGGATTGCAGTGGTTTCCTGTTACAGGTATCACTATGTTCAGGTATGTTCAGATGCAAGCTCATCAATTTTCTAATGATTCATCTTGTATGGCATTTGTTATTTCCCTGCTGTCTGGACGAGCACTTCAATGAGGGCTCAATCTCTCTGGAATTCCAATTCTCCCATTCTAAAATCTCTCTCCAGTTTCATAGAACATTTAAAGAGGTCTTCGGGCAAACAGCAGCGGATTTGTCTATACATGATCAAATCTCTAATCTTTGTCAAGGAAAGCTCTCGTCAGCGCATACGCCCTACAATTTTTACACATTGGCTGCCTCTAGCAGATGGAATGAAACTGCCCTTATCACCGCTTATCGTCATAGTCTCTGTCAGCAAATCCGTCAGCTAGTAGTAGTCTATGATGACAACATGGGATTGGAAAACCTCATCCAAAAGACCATCAGAGTGTCTCAACGTTTATCAGCCTGTGATGATCTCACCTCCGCTGCACATCCTTCGCCCTCAGCTCCCCTTCAGATTCCTTCAGCACCCGAACCTATGAAGATAGATTCTACTCATCTGTCCACCTCGGAACTCTGCCTTCATTGCGGCGGAGACAAACATCTCATCTGTGACTGTCCCTTTCGACCTCCACGCCCGGCAGAAAGTTTAGTCCAAATACTTCCTAAAGTTGAAGTTCTCAATCATATCACTGTACATCTGTTAAAGGGGTGGTGAATTTGTGGATTTTATTGTTTTATACTGTTGTCTGATGTCTACTTATGATGTTCGCAATGTTTTTACATTCAAAAACATCAAAAGCAATAAGTAATAGGCTATTTTGTAACATGGGTTAGTGGCTGTCTGGAGAAATGGTTCGTTTGAAGGGGCGGGCCGCATTGAAGACCTGGACGTAAAGCCCACTGCTATGATTTGACAGCTTCATTCCCCGTCATTACATGTGGGGACAAGTTTTTAAAACATTAATGTGTAAAAATAGCAGCCGAACACAAATATGTTTGACCCACAAAAGATTCTGGGTGCTAAAGATGATACACAATGACCATACGTATAGTAAAGTATAAACAAAAAATTAAACTCTACGTGATTAAATTACCGTATACAACCCAGTAAGCGTGCATTACAATCTAGACTGCGGCTGATAAATCCTTATCAATAACTTTGCATATTTCTATTGTGCTTGTGAGGTTGCTCTGACATACACGTAACGTTACATACAACAGTTATATGATAAAAAAAGCTTTGTTGGGTGTTTGACCTTTCAAACGCAACTCGCCTAAATTACCGTATACAACACAGTAAGCGGGCATCAGAATCTAAACTGCGGCTGATAAATCCTTCTTTATAACTAACTTTGTATTTTTCTACCGTTAAATTACAGTTGTGTTGTTAAGTGTTGTACCTTTATTAATCGTTTAATGTTTTAGTACATTAGTGTGTACTAAAGTGTTTAGACACGGATGTTACAACAGATATATCAAGCGATCTCTTCTAACAAAGCAATAGTGAAACGCAGTAACTTAAATAAACTTACTGTGTATACTGCTCTGTCATTTTTGTCAGATCCAATATTAGTGGTGTTTTTAATCACAGTCTCTCTGCAAATTCAGCATCGACTTCTTTACAAATTAATCCGTGTACACAAAGTAAACAAACACGAGCTGGAACTTCTTCAAAAGCAAACTTTATCCACGCATTCCTTATGTTGAGCCTCCGTTATCCAGCGTCTGTGTTCTTCCCATAGACGGTTCTTCCACAACTGAAAATGCGTTTCCATGGTTACTTCAGATCACCGCGTCAAAATAAAAGTATCTCAGAAAAAATGTATTTAAAAGTAATTTTGGTTACATTTGTCAATCTTTAAAGAAATGTTTACTTATTGTTGAGACACACGTGTGTCACGCGTAGCTGTGGGAGGGGCTACAAAAGTGGTCATTGTATTTGGCTATGGGGAGTTGCTTCAATTCTACTTTGACGTCATATTTTTTCGAATTCCACACTCGCTTTTAATACTGGCTTGGTGCCAAAAACTGTTTTATTTCAGTAGCACAGACGTTTTCAGTTCTGACACTTGCAGGATGTTCATTTAAGTATGATGACCTCTTATATAACAAATTATCAAGTTAAAATTGAGTATTCGATTCACCGCTCCTTTAACCGCCAATGTTTGTGTCTCTGTGCAAGCCCTCCTCGACTCTGGATCTGTGGCCAACTTCATTTCCATGCAACTCCTTCAAAAGCTAAACATCCCTAAGCATCGCTGTCATCAGGATTTAAAAGTACAAAACAGTCAAGGAAAGCCGCTGGTGGTATTGGACACTTCACTCCTACTATCACTCTACAAATTGAATGTTTGCATAGTGAGGACATCTCCTTCATGGTGCTGGAAGAATCTACCATAGAGCTCATCCAGGGACGCCTGTGGATGATTCTAAATTAACCCACCTTTAACTGGCATACAGGTGAGGTCCTTGGATGGGGACTGTTTCCAGTCTTTTTTAACTTTATTCTGAAAACTTCAAAGTAATCTTCCTTCGTCTCCCCTGAAGTCTTCTTCTCCATCAACTCAGCTTGTATCGAAAGTCCCCCGGTTCAACAAAAAGTTGAGATACCCTCCGAGTACCGGGCGTTCCAGAATGTCTTCAGTAAACAACTGGCAACTAAACTACCACCTCACCGGCCATGGGACTGTGCCATCAACTTGCTAAATGGAGCCACTTTACCCAAGGGTCATATCTATCCTTTGTCCATCCAGGAGCAAAAAGCCATGGAGAATTACATGAAGGAGGCACTACAACAACAATTTATTCGACCTTCTACTTCCCCTGCTGCTTCTAGCTTCTTCTTTGTGGGTAAAAAGGACAGAGGACTAATACCCTGTATCGACTATCGTCATCTCAATTCTCAAACAGTCAAAAGTTTAGCTATCCCTTTCCTCTGGTTCTCGATGCACTGGAGCAGCTACGTGGAGCTCGCATTTTCTCCAAGCTGGACCTACACAGTGCATATAAGGTGATTCGGATCAGACAAGGAGACGAGTGGAAAACTGCCTTTGTTACCCCCTCAGGTCAATATGAATACCAGATCATGCCCTTCAGACTCTCCAACTCGCCAGCAGTCTTTCAAGGTTACATGAACAAAGTTTTCCGGGAATACCTTAACAGATTTGTTGTAATCTATATTGAGGACATCCTCATCTACTCTTCTTCCCTCGCTGAACATCAACGTCACATCAAAATAGTCTTGGAGAAACTTAGAGATAATCACCTGTACCTGAAATTGGAGAAGTGTGAGTTCCACACCACCAACGTACAGTTCTTGGGTTATATCATCAACCAGTACAGATGGACCAGAGGAAGGTAGAGACTATTCACAATTGGCCCATACCCACTTCTGTGAAGGACATTCAGCGTTTCCTAGGCTTTGCCAACTTTTATAGAAGATTCATCCAAAACTACAGTCTCATCAGTGCCCCCTCACTTTTTCGTTAAAGGGTAAAGCTACATCACTGTCCTTTTCTCCGAAAGCCATATCTGCATTCAACCTCCTCAAAGAAGCTTTTCAATCTGCACCAGTCTTAGTAAATCTTAATCCTGATCTCCCCTTCATTGTTGAAATTGATGCCTACTCCACCAGAGTAGGAGCTGTCCTCTATCAGAAGCAACGGAATTCTCCTCAACTTCATCTATGTGCCTATTTCTCCAAGAAGCTATCTCTGGGGGAGCAGAATTACGCCAATGGGAATTGTGAACTGTTTGCCATCAAACTCACCCTTGAAGAATGGAGGCACTGGCTGGAGGGAGCTAACCATCAATTCGAAGTCATTACCGACCATCACAATCTGGAATATCTCTGTGAAGCCAAAAGGCTAAATCCTCTGCAGGCTCGTTGGGCTCTCTTCTGCACCCGCTTTGACTTCATGGTTACCTACCAACCTGGCAGTAAGAATATTAAAGCTGATGCTCTCTATCATATCCATAACAAACCCTCTGAAAATCCTCTTCCAGAAACTATCCTCCCTCCAGCCGCTTTAGTCCCATCATCTGGTATCTCGACAAACAGATCAACCAGGAGAACTTACTCCATCACGCTCTGCCGTAAACCCTGGATGGTCTCACTTTGTGCTCGAACACCAACTCACTGAACTTCTGAGTTCTGCTCACTGTGCTCCAGGCTTTGGACATCCAGGTAGCAGGGGTACCCTCTCGCTCCTCAGTAATCTGAGCCAACACTGGTAAAACTGGTGGCCAACACTTACCCATGATGTTTCACGGTACGTCAGAGTATGCTCAGTCTGCATCATCACCAACACCCCCGGAAGGCTACCCACGGAAAAACTGGTACCACTTCCCATACCTCAAAAACCATGGTCCCACTTAGGTATTGACTTTTTGACAGATCTGCCCAAATCCCAAAACCTAACCTGTATTCTCGTAGTGGTGGATCAATTTGTGACCAGTCGCGGAAAGTAGGGACACAAGTCGGATCTGGGGCATTTTGAGTTATTCATAGATTCTGAAAGTGCAGATTCTAAGCTTTCCAACGATGTGTAACACATGGAAATCTGATAAGATTTGGAGAAGTTGTGGCCATTTGAATGTAACACATTCAAGAAAGAGAATGCTGAGAAATTTGAGAAAGAAAAAAGTTAACACTTTCCCTTTTCCCTGGCTGGAGAGACAATAGGGCTCATTTACATCTCATTTAGCTAAGCCATACCCCCTGTAAAGCCGTTTTGAGATACAGAGGTTCTACCATCATATGTAGTATTTTATTACAGAAGTCCGAATGACAAAATGCAAAAATAAACAGGACTTTTAACGTTACCTTTGCGGGGATCACACGTCGAATCCAGTCTGTTTCAGATGTGTGAATCATCCAATGATTTTTGTCCACAAATGCGTATAATCCGTAAAATATAGATATATAGTCTATTTCGCATGAACTTCTGGTAATACAATATAATATACAATCTGAGGATTATTAACATCGTAACATGTAAGGGTATATCAGATTACACTCCGGTATTTACGTTCCGTTAAACACATGAACCCGCCTTCAAAGTTTGTATTTAAAATAGATAATCCAAAAACAGCACCTTCGAAAACGTGAAGTCCTTAAGAGATGTTACCAATCGCTCGCTCGTTCCTCCATCAGCCAATGACTTCATGGAAAATATTGATAGACAAAACATGTAGCCAATTATATAAAGAATACAACGATCTCTGTGTAACTTCTGTGTGTTTGGACAAATAACAGTCAGCCGCATCACTGACTTTATGGGGCGCCGCAGTCGGATGACGTCAGAGTACCGCGAGAGCGAGTCGAAATTAAACTACTCCGTAAGATTTCTCAAAGAGCTCTCGCGGTACTTTGACGTCATCCGACTGCGGCGCCCCATAAAGTCAGTGACGCGGCTGACGTATATGCGGTTGACTGTTATTTGTTCTGCCCCAGCTTCTTTTATATTTCTTTTGTTTTGTGCGCCCGAGCTTCATTTACAGTCTGGGGAGACGCACGCTATAAGTTTGAAAAAAATAAAAAATAAAACTCAGCAAACATGTCTTAAGGGACAGAGCAGCCACGTCACTACAGTCACGTGACTTCACGCTCGAGCCGGAAGAGAAGACAATGCTGAATAAAGTCGTAATTCTTGCTATTTTTGGACCAAACTGTATTTTCGATGCATCAACACAATTTTACTGACCCACTGATGTCACATGGACTACTTTGATAATGTTTTTATTACCTTTCTGGACATGGAAACCGTACATAGATTTTCAATGGAGGAGACAGAACGCTCTTGGACTAAATCTAATGTTAAAACATCTTAAACTGTGTTCCGAAGATGAACGGAGGTCTTCCGAGTTTAGAACGACATAATGGTAAGTCATTAATGACATTATTTTCAGTTTTGGGCGAACTATACTTATTCAGTAGTCACGCTGTTCCCTTTGGGGGCGGAGGCGAAAACACAAGCTTATACAGTATGTAAATATACACACAGACAATGACGCCCCCCGCTGCACGCTAGAATCTCCGGAAAACAAGCCTATTTTAACCGCAAAATGTACGCTTTTAAATATACATAAACTGCTATCTCAAACATGGAGAGGCTTCTTCGTGATCTCAACTAACAGATTCTGCAATAAAACGAAAATCACAAATTTTGAAAAAAAAACTTTGTTTCTCATTTTCTCGAAACTTGTGCTGCCGACTTGTGTCCCTGGTTTCCATGACGGGTCACATTTTTCCAAGCCTTCTTTAAACTTCTTGGAGTTACCGTGAGCCTGCCCTCAGGATACCACCCTCAAACCAACGGCCAGGCTGAGTGCAAGATCCAAGAAATAGGATGATACCTACGTACCTATTGCCATCAATACCAAGACAGCTGGAGCCGCTATCTCCCCTGGGCAAAATACGCCCAAAATTCACTTCCTTAATCTACCACCGGACTCACCCCTTTCAGTGCACCCTGAGCTACCAACCTTCTTTGTTCCCCTGGTCAGGCGAGCCCTCCGTGGTTCCAGCTGTCAATTATTGGTTCCACCAGAGCAAGGTGCTTGGACCAATCCAGCACACCACAACAAACATCTCTAAGCCAATCTGCAATACAATAGGGGGCGAGAATTGATAATAAGCATGCGAGACATTTGACTTCTGAAAGAGAGATTGCTAATGTGTTGATGTATCAAAATGTAAAACATCACAATACAATTAGAAAAATAAGGGTTACAATAAAAACATTATGATCACAGGGATCTAGGACTAGGACTAAGTGCACATTCAACAAAACATCTGCACAACAAAAGAAAACTTTCTTTCTTTGTATTTTTGTCTTGTTTTCAGTACAAATATCTAAAAATTCTTAAATTAAAATGTATTTTCTTGATGAGCAAAAGGACCTAAGTAGGGCCGGGACTTTAAAGCGTTAATTAAGATTAATTAATTACACAAAAATAACGCGTTAAACATTTTTAACGCATTTTAATCGCACTTATTTTTGCACCGCGGAACATTTCTCATGAGTTTCGGCGGACCGATTATACTGGAGCACCAACTAGCGTTCATGACTTCACAACAAACCACAGTGAACATGAACCAAGAGGCTGATGAGATCGCTTTGGTTGGCCCCGTGGATGGGATTTTTTTTTAATAAAAAACGAACGGATGTAAGCGTCGATAAAAGCATGGTTGTGTGTAAGCTATGCAACAAGGAATTCACATATCACCGCAGCTCATCGAGCATCTCAATGCAAAACATACAGCAGCTAGCGTGGACATTAGCCCGACTCCGGGCACAACGACTTATTCGGACGGGATTAGTTTTACATAGGGATGTGGGGTAAAGCAAGTTTTTATCAGAGCTTCTCTGTGATTTTAGTCCAGTCCGAATGCTCCATGTCAGTAATCATTACGGACAATGTCAGTAAAGATTACGGCGTCTTTTACCTTCTGTAAAAAGGTCCGGAGAAATTACCTCAGGTAATACAAATCCAGTGCGAATAGACCAGCTGTAAATATACACGTAAATCGCGTCATTTCCTTTTCATTTGTGGGTTTCTTTTAAATATAAAAGCGCTTAAAGAACTTTAAAAAAAAAGTCAAATTTCCTTTTCATTTGTGGGTTTCTTTTAAATATAAAAGCGCTTAAAGAACTTTAAAAAAAAAGTCAAATTTACTTCTCAGAGGCATGGAACTGTTTATGAAACTGACGTTCTCCCCAAACTGAAATTAAACACAGTGTTTCGCGTTTTCCTTGTCTGTGTCATGTTGTTTGCACATCTGATATCTGGAAGCAAGGTAACGTGTACGTGAAGACGAGAGGTGACGCGCTGCGCCAACGAGTTACCCCTCCCACTTCTGAATGTTTTACAGAGATTTCTAATCCCGTCCGAATTGACCATTAATATTACCGACGTCCTGTGGTAAAATTACATTACGCCATCTAGCCCTGTAAAACTAATCCTGTCCGAATAGAATAAACAATATTTTGTTGCTTAAGCTTATGTATTCAGTCATTATTCATGGTACACTCTAAGAACGAATGTGTTAAAAACAACACATTAGTGTTGATTCTGGGACAACACACTAACTGCGTCGTCCTGGAATCCACCCATCTCTGTGTTATTATTGAAACAACACATTTTGTGTTACTTTTAACACAACATGTGTTATACTTGAACACAAAATCAAGACAAAATGACTCATAATGTGTTAAAATTACACATAATGTGTTAAAAGCTTACAGCACAATGATGTGTATAAAATTAACACATCCTTTCTAAGAGTGTATACTAAAATCCATGTAAAAAATTACTTCTTAATGTTCTCAGGTCAAATATTTATATGCGATTAAAATGCGATTAATTTAGATTAATTAATTACAAAGCCTCTAATTAATTAGATTAATTTTTTTAATCGAGTCCCGGCCCTAGACCTAAGAAAATAAGTCTAGACTTTAGATTTAGACTTGTGCTTAAAACATGCACAAAAAAAGTAATTCTTACCCCATTGGTAGATTAATTTGTTGCTTGTTTTAAGCATAAATTTACTTAAATTGTATATTTTTGTCTAAAAATGTGACTTATTTGTTTAGGTCGTTTTGCTTATCAAGACAACACGTCCCGATTCAAGAACTTTCAGACACCCGCACCAAAACAAGACAAAACAATCAAGCAAGAGAGTCATATTTTGCAGTGGGATAGAGGCATTCCAGACCTTCAGGGAAAAACATTTTCTCACATAAAATCTTACATTCTCTCAAGAAATTAATCCCAAAGGGAAATTTAGCATGTCACAGCAGCAAGTCTCACCAAATAGTTTAAAAAGCAATAAAAATAAAGCATAAATAATACATCATAAAAATAACATTCACAACACGCCATCCAATGTTGTACAGTATCAATTTGCAAAGCATTCAGTGGTGGACGTATTACACAAACCATGTACTTGAGTAAAAGTAGAGATAGCCAAGGTAAAATATTACTCCAGTAAAAGTAGAACAATTGCTTTGAATTTTTACTTAAGTAAAAGTACAAAAGTATTTTCCTCAAAATGTACTTATAAGTCACGTTCTTCCTGATCCCATTTTTAAACCCTAGTTTGTGTGTAATGTTGCTATGCCTCGGTCACCTCTCTACTCTGTCATACATTTGTAACTTTCTTAGTGTTTCTACTTGTGTCAACCCTATCAACTTCCAGCTATGTCTCTGCAATTATACAGTATGATTGGGGCTTGTTATTTCATATTAAGGCACATATGCAGGACTTTTGTATTACTCAGGATACGAATTACAACGAATTAAAACATTTTTTTACTAACCTCCATCCACAGGAATACGTCAGTCACCAGCTCATGGCTCTACTAAGCTAAGCTGTTATCAAATCACAACACACTAAACAAACTACACAATCAGAGCTCGTTACGTACAGTATTTCTGAAGGAGGGACTTCATAAAACAAGGAATACATCACCCTGTTATGAGGACAGTGAAAACAGCGCTATACAGATAAGTAAATTGTGTGAAAAACACCGCATTCAACGTGTGTGAATGGTCAATATAATACATTTATTTACGCATTCAGGTCTGGCAAAAATTTCAGTATAAATTAATAAGGGTTGATATTCATACGATTCAATACTGTATTTTATTGAATAATGTTCACACGCACACGTTTATGTACATACAATTCTATCTATTCTAAAATGTGAATAATGCAAATATAACTGATAAAAAACCTCTGTGTTTCAAACGTTCTGACACACAAAGCGAAAATCGCACGTAACTGAGCAGAAGGCGAAGCTTCATTTGTCATTTGTCACGTGATTTCTACATTAACAACACAAGCTTCGAATCAATGCTTCATCTGGCACACCCACTTTTGCTCGACACAAGCTCCGAAGCCTCGTTTCAAATGTAACATCACTAGTTTTAACCATTCAGTGTTATGTTATATTTCTTTGTTTATGTTCACATTAAAGTCACTTGCACTTGGATGTGCTGCCTCTGCCTGCCTTTGTCCACAATCGTTACAGAACAACTGATCAACTAGGATCCAGCATTGAAACTCATCAGTCATCATGCCATGCCACTATGGAATTAGCAGCGTTTTGGTCTCCTGCTATGAGACTTCTTTTGCTCTGCCAGGGTTCCTGCTCCCTTGAGAATGACACCTGGAATTTTTTGGACCTTGTTCCACTCACTTGTAAAGACTTACCCAGAAAATTCTTTAACAGTTTTTTATCAATGCAGTTTAAACAAACCACTTAAATCACAACTCTCACAATATGATCCTTAGTGGAATTTTGAGAACTGTGTGGAGCTAGCCCTGGCGTTGAGCAGGTCTCTCTCCACTGTGGGTGAGGTTGAGGTGGACTCCTTGCATAAACTGTTTTTTGAGAGGGGCAGTAGGCACCAGGCTACGCAGCCCGGAGAGCCAGGTCCGACAAGGACGCCTGCATATGCTACCCTAATGGTGACTAGCCCAAGACTCATGCCTGTACCTATTCTCAAGAGGGCAATCTTCATGCCTTCACCTGTTCTCAAGATGGCTGGCACCACACCCAAGCCACTTTACAAGATGGCTGCTACACGAGAAACTCCACAAGATGGCTGCCACACCCGAGAAATGGTAAATAAATGGTAAATGGACTGCATTTATATAGCGCTTTCATAGACCAATGGCCATCCAAAGCGCTTTACAATTTTGCCTCACATTCACCCATTCACTCACACATTCATACACCGACGGCGGTGTCAGCCATGCAAGGCGCCATCCAGCTCGTCGGGAGCAGCTGGGGTTAGGTGTCTTGCTCAAGGACACCTCGACACTTGGTCAAGTGGAGCCGAGGATTGAACCACCAACCTTCCGATTTGTAGACAACCTACATGAACCACTCAACCACTGCCGCCACTGTCGAGAAACTCCACAAGATGGCTGCCACACCCGAGCCACTCCACAAGATGGCTGCCACACCCGAGCCACTCCAAAAGATGGCTGCCACACCCGAGCCACTCCAAAAGATGGCTGCCACACCGAGCCACTCCACAAGATGGCTGCCATACCTGCCTCTCCAGTTAATGCCAGGACCCAGCAGTTGATGTCTTGTCTGGCGGATACCCAGATGATGTTTGTACGGGCAGCTGGGATCTCAAGTCCGGTTGTGTCCAGTTCTATGGTCCCTATGGCATCGGAGGCATGTCCTTTGAACTCTGTGTTCCCTGTATTTGCCATGGTTCTGTGGTGTGCGTGTGGTCTGCTTTCTGTTCTTCTGTTTCGCAAGATGTCTCTTATACCATAAACCTCTGAAAGTCCGAACCAGAGTCGACTGAAAGCCACGAACCGGGTCTCCTACACTTCCTTTCATTGCTGAAAGGTTTGAATTCAAGTCCCCTGAGCTTCCTGTCTCGACCAAGTTAGCTGAGCCTAAGCTTCCTGAATATTCTGTCCTGACCATAAGACCTGTTTCCGAGTTTTCTGTAAAGGCCGAGATGGTTACTCCTGAGTTTCCTGTGTCCTGTAGGCCAGCCAAAATGGTCGCTCCCAAGCTCCACAGACTCTCTGGCCTTGCCTAAATGGCCCTGCATGACTCCCAAAGTCTCTCTGTCCCGTCCAAAATGTCAGTTCCCGAGTTCCCTGAACTTTCTCCCTGGCCCAAGATGGCCGCTCCCGTGCTCCCTGTACTCTGCCTGGCCCAAGTTGGCCGCTCCCGAGCTCCCTGAACTCTCTGCCTGGCCCAGGATGGCCGTCCCGGAGCTCCTTGAACTCTCTGCCTGGCCCAAGATGACCAGCCCCAAGCTCCTTGAACTCTGCCACAACTAACCTAGGTCAGCGGGCCTCTTTCTGCTCGCTCCCTCTGCCTAGGTTCCTGTTGTTGCCGGCACCACCATGGGTCCAATTCTGCCCTGGACTCTGGTTCCTCCTGCAACTCCGCCATGGCTTCCTGGCCTTTGGCCACTACATGGTCCTGGCCCACCTTCCCTCCTGGACTCTTGTGTTTTTGTTCTTGTTTGGAGTGTCTGGAAGCCACTCCTTTGAGGGGGGTTATTGTCACTGTCATGTCTTGTGTTTCCCCTGTCTATGATTCTTATTTTGAAATTAGGTCCCTGTTTGCCATGTTTGTAGTTCTTTTGTTCTTTGGTCTGTCTGGTCTTGTTTCCTTGTTATCCTTTCAATGTATATAAGCCCAGTGTATCAGTTGTCTTGTATCAGTCGATGAATGTATGTAAATGACTGGGTTTGGTTCTTTGTTTTGTTTTCTGTTTTAACCATTCAATGTTATGTTATATTACTTATACTTTGCCTTGATGCTGTTATGGCAACATACCTTTTAATTTGGCTACTATGCTTTCTCTGCAAAAGGAAAGATTCAAAATATTAACTACATATCTACGAATCTAAGCAGTCTCATTTTCTTTGAAAAATAAAATAAGCTTTATAGAATATAATTGAGCACTTTAGCATGTTAAATGTATGTTGTAATACATTTATACATGTATTTTTATATTTTCAGCATAGGCTTAGATCACAGTCTTTGGAAGCAAAACTTTTAAAAATAATCTCAGTTAATAAGAAGCACCGCAATCCACCTGCAAGTTTAAACATCATACACATGGCTAGTCAAAAGGTCATTTATATTTTAAAACAGTGTTAACTTTGATTGTCATTTCATGATATCAGAGCACTGAGCTTCAAATACAATGAACTATACAGGTAAAAATAGCTCCAGCCTGCATATGTGACCCGCTCTGGCGAAATGAGTCGGAAGTCGCAACGTTCCGTTTTAAGATATGAGCCGATAATGTGGAAAAACAATGAAATTATATAAAAAAAATATTTTTAGCTAATATCAAAGAACAGACATTAAAAAATTATCTCCCAAAGTTTCGTAGTCCAAATAATTGAATAAAGGTGTTTAAATGACTATTAAAGTTGAAACAGTTTTACTAAATTCGCTGGAAATGAACATTGCTTCTCTAAAATCCTCTGGTCACCTCCGAGCATTTCGGGGGATCCCCTGAAACGTCACTATCTCTCCAAATACGGTGTTACACGTTGTTTTAGAGCCAATCAGAAATCTTCATGAAGGCTGATCATTTGTCAATGGGAATCCTCCTGTCATACTCACAGCACTCTCCTCTCCTATTTAACTCCTTTTTGAATTGGTTACAGTGTTATTGTCAACTAACCTACACAAAGATATGATTACATAGGCAAGCATTATTGTTTTCTTTTTGCTTGTCTCTCTGTCTCTCAATTTCTCTCACATACGCGAACACAAACACACGTGCGCGAACACGCACGCACACACACACGCACGCACACACGCACGCACACACGCACGCACGCACAAACACACATTGTTTTGTGGGGACATTCCATAGACGTAATGTTCTATTCCCTTCCCCTAACTCAAACCCCAGCCATCACAGAAACCTTTCTGTTACTTCACATTTTCAATAAACATCATTCTGTTTGATTTATAAGCTAGTTTCCTGGTTTACT
The DNA here is from genome assembly GCF_027580225.2 of Misgurnus anguillicaudatus. Taxonomy (NCBI): domain Eukaryota; kingdom Metazoa; phylum Chordata; class Actinopteri; order Cypriniformes; family Cobitidae; genus Misgurnus; species Misgurnus anguillicaudatus. Next base: position 43,162,540 of record NC_073338.2, on the reverse strand, counting down.
GTAATGGCATTTATATTAATGTCTTTGGTCAAATTAAGCTGTAAAATAGATCGTTTATCCCTTTAAAAATGCAATGGATTTTGAAAGATATCTACAAAAAACGGGCAAAAAACTTTAAAGGCGTTTTTCTCAGGTTTTCAGTTGGAAAAAGAGGACAGACAACCTTAATTCAAATGTCTATATCTTTAAAACCATTCAAGGTATGACTTTGACTAAGATATAATTTGAAAGCTTTTCATTGATACCAAAATCTCAATTTTGAAATTTGGGTCACTGTAACTCATTTTGCTGGATCAGGTCACATATATTGTCGTGTTGTGCAGCAGTTACCACACTGTAAAAAACAGCCTATAGAATTTACTCAAAAAAATTGTTGTTACAATTTGCACTCACTTTGTTTGAGTAAATTATATCCTATATATTTGATTAAAGAGTACCTAAATTTAATTACTATGATAAACAAAAAAAAATAAGGTAAGGTCTACCTTTTTTTTCATAACTAATTACTTATAAAAAAATGAATAACATTCACCCTATTGGTATACCCTATTAAGCCACAGATCTATTAAATTATTATTAATAATGATAAGCCATTAAGAAACATTACATATTAATTATTCAGAGAGGGTTGAATAAGAAAATAGTCATACACAAGATTGCATAAATTGCTTGCTTTATTGACCAAATAACATTCTGTAAACATTTAAAACTAATTATTGGAAGTACAAAATAACCCCAATACATTTCAAGTGAAATACAACATATCATAGTTTTACATAAAGCTCTTGAACATATTATTTCATAAAAAAATAAACCAAAGTCTTCATGAGATGTTAAAAAAACATTAAAAGCAAGATTCCTAAATACTGTTCTTCACGTTATCATTAGAAAATTAAAGAAGACAATAATATGAAAGGAAAAACTGATCTCATTTACCCCAGTAGACTAGCATGCTTTATCGATACAAACAAACATTTCAACTTCATTTAAAACTTATTAAGTGCAAAAATACAACTTCATATTATGCTATAACTCACAGTACACATGCATAAAACATTGAACACTAACAAGAAGTAAGTTACTTACATTCAATTTTAAGTGATTCAACTTCATATACAAGTCACATATATAAGATATGAACTCCGAAATACTTTTTTGAACAGACATTAAAAAGCGAAAGGCAACGTTAAGTATATATCCGTAAATTATATTAATAATAATAAAATGGCTTCATAAATGGATCCCTTCTAAAACAAAACTCAATATATTAACAGATAAATGCAAAAAAACTTTTACAGTAATTATCTAGCATCGACAGCTTTACCGTTGTTTGTTTGTCTGCTCGACGCCCTCCCGTCTGTATCGTACATCAACCATCCGCTGCTCTCTCTTTCGTCAGGTGGCTTGCTCAAGTTCACTCACTCATATTGAGCAGCTCCGCTGTTCACGAGATTCAGACATGTAAATAATAATAACGGAAGTTAATATTTTAATCATAAATATGTATTTTTATTCGTATTCGCAGGTGCAAGAACTAGGCGATGTTTCATTCAAAGCTAACCTGACTGACATATTCTAACCTCTGTCAACAACAGAGACAGAGAAGCACGCAAATGACTAAACTTCTGTTAGATTTTACAGTTAACCAACTTAACATTTCCATTCATGATGATATCAACAAGTTAAATAAAAACTTACCTGTCAACAAACCGCAGTTCTCCCGCCGATATGATATGAAAAATGGTGACTCGAGTCCCGCCTGGATGTTGATTCATGCGCACTTTGCGGTGCTAAGGCCAATATTTTGGGGTATATGTTACTTATTTTTTTAGTATGGCAGTTATTAGTGTTAAAAATTGGATAGTGAAGGTAGAATATACCCATTATTTTTTATTTTACTTGCTAGCTTACCAGTATATACTTAATTAAATTATAACTAATTTTCATGGGTTAAATTTAACACCCTCCAGAGTAATTTTTTACAGTGCAGTCAAGCCTATTTAACTTAGCAAACATAAAAAGTTTATTCATGATAATGTCGTATATATTTTAACAACACAATAAAACAGTTTTTTGCAGGCTACTTACTCATTTAAAAAATATAACCAGAATGAAAATGACTTACCTCTACGTGTTTACTTAGATTTCAATGAGAATTGTAAATGGAAATAGTCTTAAAGGGAAATTCCGCCTTGAAATGATCCTAGGGTTAATAACAAACGTGTACCGAGTTCGACCGTTCACTGGAGTTTGTTTTCATGCTAGTCTAACGTGACCAGTGTTATTGCTAAACGCAAATTAGCATGTTATGGTAGCCTTCGGGGCATCAGTGCATTAAAAACGAAATCGCTATGTCTATACTACTAATAATGCTCAAAATAACCCCACACTTACACTGTAGCACAATGAGGGTCTCTATATGTAAACCGAAGCATTGAGAACTTTGCAAGTGTACAGGCAGTTTATTAAAAACTACCAGGGGGCGGATACATTTGTGGTCAGCATTTGGTTTAATGGCACATCCTTACACTAAAATAACACACAAATGAGCTAATTCTCACCTTTGCAGACAGGAAACGAAATGCCACAGAAACTTTTGGTGCGCAAACACAGGGCTTGTACTAGAGGTCTACACGGGTCCAAAAAATTCCTACCCAAACCCGAAGAGACCCGTAAACGTGTTACACTGAACTGACCCGGACCCGTCTGTTGTTTTGAAAGCTGGACCCAGAACCGATCCGGACCCGTCTATTATTTAAAAGCTGGACCCGGAACCGACGCGGACCCATCTATTATTTAAAAACTGGACCCGAACCCGTCCGGGAAGACACAGACCCGACCGGCAAATATTCTTTAGCTAAATGTTATTAATAAGTCAATTAACAAGTAGCGAAAATTAAACTTTTTGTCTTACCCATAGAAGTTAGCCTTCTCACTCCTTGTACCTGACTGTGTGATGGACAATCCTTACTTCCAAGAAAGTTTCATCCATGTTATTTCTCTCTTGACGATTGAAATGCTTAACTCTTTCACCGCCAGCGTTTTTAAAAAAAGTTGCCAGCCAGCGCCAGCGTTTTTCATGATTTTCACAAAAGTTTAATGCCTTCCAGAAAATGTTCTTCTTCAAATATATAAACATACAGTATACCAAATGAAAGAACAGACCCTCTGCTTTCAAACAAAAAAACGTTTCATCCTACCTTGAGTAGTTCTTTTGTAATCAGCTTTTGAATATGGGTAGGTTTCTGCAAAAACACCACATTTTGAGCAAAAAGCAGAGATAATTCCATTTTTGTGACGGACTTTTCATAGAAATCCCATTCAGAGCAATCTTTAAAACAGACATGGACATGCAGCAGCATGCCATAGGGCAAAACTTCCGGGTTAAAAAAGTTTCGGAATAGCGGTATTGCGGAAAGACGGAAATACTCGTCATAGGCGGGGAAGCGTTTTCTCTTGATTGACGAGATATCTCGTCAATGGCGGGGAAAGAGTTAATGCTTATTCCAGCTTTAAAAGTCCACTTTACAGTCATGGTGATTAATAACGCAGTTTTACATTTGTTGTGTATTGGGTCAACTTGCTTAATAATGTTTGCCGATTTGGATTATAATAACGATTGCTCGTTCAGTGCCATGGCTGCATTCGTAGCTTTGCTTCTTTGCTATTATCTCTGTGCTCTTTGAGCAGATTCACGAAAACTTTAGATATAACAGCAAGACGGTCAATTTCTGATATTATAAAAATTTGAGAAGTCTATGCAAAATGCTGTTTGACCTTTGACAAATAAATGTCGTAAGTTATTCCATTATCTGCCAATGAACGAGGTTTGGATGAGAAAAAGAACACAGAGACTCAGAGACATCCGTTTGATCCTTGGTCAGGTTGCTCTGCTCTCTCTCTCTTTCTATTCATGTGATGTGATGAAGCATTGCTAACACATCTAAACCCTTTACATGTCTACACCACTAACATGTGGTAGAGATTTGCCAATTAAACACCCAAAGTGACAAACCATCGAGACCACTGCTATGTCTGTACACTAATGCATACTAGCGCTGACCCCGGTAACCATGGTAAAGTCAGATTATAACACCACTGACTATGACCATATCGTCACAGTTTAAGCCTAACTTTTTATATGCTATACATTTATCTAACACTCAAACTGTCATGTAATATCTTAATTCTACATATGTTGTAGTGAAATATGTTCATTTTATATTATGTCAATGGTATAAGGCAGTGATCTCAAACTCTTAAATTGCTTTCCCATTACTTAGTTGTGGTGCTGTGCAGACAGATGACATCAAAGATCATTTAAAAAAACAAATATGTTAGTTTTCAGTTCAGCTGTTTGTGTGGATGACAATCGGTGTGAAATACAGGAAGAAATTTTATTTAAAGACACAGAGGTTTCTGCAGCAAAGCACAACTGGTATTACACATTGAGATTAATAACTAAAGGGAGTTTGGCCTATATGTGTGACCTCATTTTCATACCTCTGTGAAACAGGTTGAACAATTTCCTGTTTCTACAGTCACAAAAAAAAATCTTTGGAAATTTACTTAAAGTCGCAATGAAATTGAAATTAAAAACTATATATATATTTTTAATATTGTGGTATTATTAACAAATGACTTATCTGTGAGCTTCATTATTTTTAAAAAATTTGTGTGTGCTCATAATCTTTAATCAAACATGCAAATCTCCTCCCGTTCTCTAACGACCCATCACTATCACTTACGGTCATAAGTATGGCAGGTGGGCGGGGTCCGGGAGAAGAGCACACCGATTAGCAATTATCAACACGACCCAACTTCAAACGATCCAATCAGATCTCGATGGACAAATTCAAATCCAGCCCTGCCTTATTTAATCTCAAAAGCCGTTTCATTCGGATATACGTCATCACGGGGAAAATAAGGCAATTGCTACTTCCGTTTCATGGCGACTTCAAAAAATATTTGGCTCATTCATAGAGATTTATAAAGAAATTTGATTGTAAACGTTACGTTCTAGCTCTCAAAGGGAGGGGAGCCTGACAACCCACTACTCAGGACCACCGATGCAAGCAGGGAGGCATGGAATTGCGTCACGAGAAAAGGACACAAAAAACAAATACCGTATAAAACAAAGCTTTTATTTTTGTACAATACTAATGTGAATAATAAACAATAACTTTCTGGGGAAAGGGGAGGGCTGGACAGACCAAAGCAAAAAAATCAACAAAAATCCCCACCCCAAACATGTACTGTCCCCCAATAGATTCTAAAAGTCCCTGCCTGACACACGGTCAAGGCGTCCTAACCAAACTTACAGCTGGTGGTCCGCCCAGATCTACCTAGTGTTTCTAGACAGAGAAATATACCTACGGATGATATGTATACCCCAGGGTAGCTCTAAATCTACTCCCCAACTCCCTGTGAAAAAATGAAAGATAATTAACACAAATTATAATGATCCACAAACAACAAATGCTCCCTCCTGCTGCTACAAATTCCAAAAATATGGAACACAAGCTAGGTTTATGAACACACAAAATAGTTTGAAAACTATTGTAAAATGTTAAATATTTATATCAAAATGTCAGAAAATTGCTAAATGTCATACATATCCCCACATAGGGTACAACCAAAACCAGCAGCATCAGCAGCGAGAGTGAACTGGTCCAAAACTGGTCTTTTTAAAGAGCTCCAGTTCCCAATCAGCTGTAGAACCACCAATCAGCTGCCGGAACTCTCACACAAGCAATCTTGCCTGGTAAATAAAACATAAACACACAAACCACAAGCAATACTAAAACAAAAATGACTACAAAACGAACCCAGAACATTATGTACATAACAGCGTGCATAAGCAAAAATCCACAGCAAAGTGCATATTTATAAAAACTGTTTTAACATGAAACAGTGCTTTGTTCCACGTCAGGGTCTGAGAGCAGAGATGCAGAGATTTGAAACTATTTAGCTGCACACAATCTAACAATCTGTCTGTATTACTGAGCACTAGTGGATGATGACGACTCTAAGCTTTCTACTAGATGAGGTTCCTTCTCCTTCAGCAGTTTGTAAAATTCTGCTTTTACAGCTGAACCTCCTGAGATCAGCACCATGTACAAGATTCTCATCTGTTTTCTGTGGGTATTCTCAGCATGAACTTCACTCCACATTTCATCTGTAATCATCTTCTTTGACCTCAGACAGTCAGCTATCTCCATCACAGACGTGACTCTCTGAATGAGTTCATCTCTGTGGTTGTCCACAAATTCTGATTCTGATTCAAGCAGAAAAAGATCAAGACACTTGTTATAAGAGTTGATACATTTATGATATAAACAAAATAATATTGAATAGTGAAAATGTAGGATTCAATACCCATGTCCTTTATGATAGCAGTAGAGTCAGTACTGGAACCTGATTCTATTGAAATAAAACAAAACATTTGATCACGGAGAGATCTCGAACATCATGAACATCTCAACAAATGAAAAGTAAGTGAGCTGCTTAAAAATCTAAATAAAATTTCAACAACAAGCTTTATTTACAGATAAGTTTTATACCTGTAAAAAAGATTTGGCGTGGTGTCCAAACTGTTGTCTCTTCATCGGTTTTATCCAACAGACCGAGCTTTATCTCCTCAATGTTTACATCCAGAATCACTTCAAATGTGGGATGAAAGTTTGGGTCGAAATCAAACTCAAACAATTCATTCTGAAAAATGAAAATTGGGATTAACTAGATAGATGTTTTTAAGCACACATTTTCCTCAATTCAACTGAATTCAATCTGATTGCCGATAATGAAAGTACTATTTATACGGTATACCCTTAAACAATAAAACCTTTATTAAATATTTCAAATCAAAACTTATTTAAAACAGTTTTTTTATTATCATAAATGTACATTATAAACATCCTGAATAAAACTTTGCCAGATCTGCATTACAAAACCAGTGCAATGGTCATTCAAAACTAGTCCGAATACCACAGATTTGGCAACATTGTCAAGCGTTCCTACATGTTGAATGAGTGACTCCGGGAGGGGCGGCCACCACAGCAGCAAGCAGGCTCTTAATTGGTTAACGCGACACAAAAAGTACTGCGTCAGATGGTCAGTTTGCGCGAATGGCGCGAATTGAGCATCTGGCACGGTAGACGGAATTGAGTCAATCGCACCGCGCCAAATGCCTCATCCGCGCCGTGAGACCTCCAGACACGCGTCAACGCATCTTCACATTGACTTAACATTGAAATCACACGCATTTAACGCATCTACCACGGCTGGTGTAAACGCAGCATCAGACAGAGTTTAGATTAATCCAGGACTTGGCTTTAGTTATGTTAGGAGAGTAAGTTTTTACAAAGATGCCTTACAAAAAACATTTTTGGTTTGCATATTGAGACAAAACAATGGCACAGACATATTTTAAGATACTATACCGCTATATTTACTATTTTAAAGATACTATATCGCAACATGTTTTTTAAATTAAGGCAGTTTAAACATGCTATTTAGTCTAGAATAAGCCTTGTCTGGGAAACCACCCAAAGATGTCAAAGACATGAACATATGCAGCAGGTACTTTAGGTGGGATCATTACTTACATGATCAATTAAGGTGTCTACATGACAGTTACATCTACAAAAAGATGTTTTGCATTGAAACATAGCTAATGATAAATTACACATTATGTAAGAACTGTGCTAAAACCTCAAAAACCCCAATAAAATACTAAATTAAGTTAGATCTGTTTTAAAGTATCTCATAGTCATAACATTACCTCTGGTTGTACTTTAAGTCCCTCTGGTAGACAACACAGACTGTACTCTCTACCTGGAGTCAGACGACATTTTGAACTGGTCTGAATGTGACGATTCTCCTTGTGTTGGATTTTTACCTTAATGAAAGAACAAAGAAGTTGTCAATTTCAGTTATGAAAGTCATATTTCACTGCATGAACCATTTGCATAGGAGAAAATATAATAATATTGAAGCAACAATAACACTTGCAGTTAGGCGTGCAGTACCTCTGACAGCGGGACATTCCTTGGAAGCAAATGGACATCCAGTATTTTCTCTTTCTGTTTCACAGATGTTGGACGGACAAAAAACAACACTTGGGACCGAACAGGAGACTCAGGGTATATGATCTTTTTTATGAGTCCAAACAGGGAAAACTCAGTGATATTAATAATCACATGAGTGCTGCTCACATTGAGTGGCTGCAACACTTCTACATTATCACCAGTGATGTGTGCTACAGCCAAACTGACTTTATTCTCCTCTGTAAAAGACATTTAACAATTTGAAGACAGTTTACAGAGATTTAATAAAATAGATAGTGTTATTTTAAAATGCATTTTTAACATATGTCATGTATCTGACTGGTCATGTACATGCCCCAGAGCACAATGCAATGTGAAGCTTGTGTACAGGTGACTCAATATGAATACAGCTTGTGTCAAGTCCTGATCCTTTAATCTTTTCTCTGTCCCATCCAATAACAGACCAAAGTGTCCATTAAAAATCAATGCACAGACATACCTGAGAAAATTTCACAGTGTGGGAGATGCAGTTGTGAGATTGAACCTTCAAAACAGTCGATGTTGTACAAGGGACCTGCAGGCTGCATCTGACCCAAACCATCTAAGCGCCGTGTATCCCAGGGCACGATTTTATACAACATCTCTCCTTTACCCTCCATCACAAACACAAGGTTTGTCAAACTGCACTGAAACTGACCAGCATGTGGAGAAACAAACCTAGAGGACGAAAACACATCATTGAGGATTAAGGTGTTTTTTTTTTAGAAAACTCTAAGCACTATGAACAACTGAATACGTCATATAAATGTTGTATACCTGTGTGTATTTTCTCCATTGACTTCATCACTATCAGTGAGTTCAGGTGTGAACATGGAGGTCTGCATTGAAGAAAGAAACAAAACCATTTATTTTTTTGAAAATGCCATTTTATATTGGTAAATTATAATTCCCAATTTTATTATTATTATTTTAACGTTAAATGTTACATTGGCCTAATCTCTGGCCTAATCACAGCCGTGCTGATATAGTGTAATATCACATTCCTACTCAAACGATATAGCGTTATTAACAAGAATATTGTCGCTCTAGAAACGTAGGTCTTGCTTTGCAAAAAAAATAAAAGTAGATATAAAGACTGAAAAATTTATTCTCTAGGGGAGGATCTTTATACAGTCTTGTAAGGCCCTTGCATGTGCAGTAGGGCAACTTCAAAAATGTGAACTTGAGAAACAAAAGTTAATGTCAGATTTAATTGTTGTTCAGAAATAGTTTTTATATGTTATTGTGATTTCAGCGAGCAATTGATATCTGTCTCTATTCAGGTAGATTTTGATTTTAGTCTTGCATGACTGAAAAGACTTCACTGGGGAGTTGCAAACATGACCACAAAGTGGTGCCACTTCCGTAAAAGGACTTTGGTGAGACTCACCGTTGGTCCAGGTGCTTGTAATTTTGAGGAAGACACATGCACCAGAACCTCTTCCACTATAAAACAAAACTGAATTTACATGTTGTACATGTTGTGTAAAACAATGACAGGGTTGCTCATAAACATAAAATACTAAACCTAATCTCTTTCTATTCATGACTGCTTCTGGATGCTGCTCAAATTCCTGCCAAGCCACAGATCACAACTCAACAGTTTACATTTATACATTTACAGGATGTTTAAAAACTAATGAAGCCCTTTATAACCTTTCATTTCGCCCTGATGTCCCATATGCCAACCTCAGTGCAATAAAAGGGTAACGTATGTGTCACTGCGCAGACCAATTGATTTATGACATCAAAATACTGCGAGAATGAGCTACTTCAGTTACAGAAAACAATGAGGTTACTGTCACAGTATCTCAATTGGTTTAAGTTATTATTGGTTTCAGGGCCGTGCACAGACATTTTGAGGGGCAGTGGCCCAAACCAAAAAGGGGGCACAATTTATATGGTTTTAACAATATGATGTGTTATAGATTAGTATCAAATAATATAAATGATGGAAAACAGACTTTATAACAAGATTTAGAGTGTGACAAAACTTCTTAATATTCTATATGATTTACATGCTGAAGCTTTGAATCCATGTTTGCAATTTTGAACAGCTTTTGCAGCCTCCCTTCCAACTCTTGTCTTTTTTTTAAAAACATTGTTTTTTTATTTTTTGTCGACAAGGTGTGCCAACAACAGCAAATGTGGTGTTATTTATATTAGATCTCATCGGGTACTCATTAGACAATCACTGTAATTCTAAAACGTTTGCTAAGTTGTTAGCACTTTAAGAAGACAGAGAGCAAATCATCCACAGAAATAAAAAAACATAGGAAAGCCGAGAGAGGTCATCCATATTTTTTATTTTTGCTGCTTGTTTTCTCGTGATCTCGAGATAACAAAAGTTGTTTTCTCGCTATCCAGACATAATAATCCAAATGCCAAAATGTAATTTCCTGTCCATAATATTTAATTTATTTTGAAGTGGACTGCTGATGCATACGGAGTCTTCGCCGTTACCACGCGTAGCTAATTGTCGATAGACTTAATAAAAAAATAAAGTTCAGGCATGAAAACGGGTCAGGGGTGAAAAAGGTGACAAGGGCGCTCGAGGGGCGATGTGGCCTCTGATGGGGCCGCGAGGTGGGAGGACCCCCCCCAGAATAAATATTATGGGCTCATTAGGGAACATGCTGTAACTTAACTTATTTATTCTTCAGGCATGTGAATGGCCAAGGACAAAAAAGAAGGGAGGAACTCAACATCCCTCCATGTGCGCAGAAACAAAATTCCCACCATAACATACATGACCATTATTTAAATTATTTAATTCTGACGGACAATTTAGATTTAAAATGTAAACATTTGACTAGTAACAGAAACCATATTTAATTAAATGGGTTGATAAATGTGGAAAGCTGTAACAAGTAGAATGCCCTTACTATTTTACATCTGCAATAATTTTATTTTGCCATAATCAGACCATCAGTCACAAGGCCATACAATTTTAAGTTGGTTTTGCAATAGGGTGGACCTGAAGGCCTACATCTAATTTAAAATGACTTAATTTTACAATATAGTACTGGTTAAATGAATTACATTATGGTTTTTTTGAGTCATGGGTTGAATAATTTTCAGATAAGCAAAAGAGTGATGTGGGAAAATAAAAAAAGGAACTAATCAAGACATTACAAGCATATAAAATAGAAAAGAACAAAGTTACAAATAAAGTAAGATCTAACATTATTGATTAGGTAGAAAAACAGTATCAAATTAACATAACACCGTTTTCATACTATAAATTAAATATAATTAATCTTTTTAAAGCTATAAAAGTGATTTCCTTTTGTCTTTTGTAGTTTGATTAACATTATGACTCAAACATAACCATTTCTTATGAGACGAATTGTCCCTTTAACAACGGAGAAGCGATCTATACACCGACACATGATCAACTTCTCACTTATAATAAACAACTGTTTTTATGAGAATACTTGCAGAGACTGTGGTATTACAATATAGTTTGTGCGTATATCTCCTGTCAAGCCCAAAAAAATATGCGTTTGCGTGATTTTTGAGTTTGTGCGCGTATGCGCACTGAAAACAGTTCACTTTAGCATCTTGTCGCTCAAATAGTCTAAAATCGCTTAAATGTTACTGTAAACAGTAAACTTTCTTATGAACTGTATTAGTAACAGTATGTTCTTATTACAGCATTTCATGCAATATTTTGCAGTTTCACCATATTTACATTTAAGTACTTACAGCCGTAGACTAGTAGACCAATGTGTCTTACAAGCGAGGAGTACGTCCATAATTCGTTCCAATCCATTCCAACAAAAATCTTTTAGGACACTTTGCACTGTCAGTCTATGTAGATCAGTCGCGTAGCTATGGGTGGGCCTGGGTGGGCCTTGGCCCACCCACTTGTCAGCTATGCCCACCCACCTGCCTATCCAGTAAAGCCTATTAGTTATCTTAATGAGTAAATTTTGTTGCAATTATCACTATACTTGACCTATAAAATAAAAAAAATTAAACTCTTGTTTGCTATTATAATAAGGAATAAGTTAATTTTGTAAATAGTAGTGCAATAAGTAGCGCATTTCGAACAGCCTCCTCGCCCCTCCTACACCCCAGATCATAGAAATGAACACCCGGTTTAAGGCTGACACGTATGGAATAATGAGAGCTGCGCTGCTTCATTGTCTTAGAATGAAGGTCACGAAGACCTTCGGTGAGAAGACTTTATTACAGCTTGATGGTGCACCCTTTAACATTACCGTTGAGGATTCTGAACATGAGGTGTTGATTCAGCAGCTAAAAAAAGAAAACTCTTTGCCGATAACATTTGCGCCCACTTTGAGCCTTCTGGTCTGAAAACGAGTTGTGTTCAGGCGCATTGTTGGTGAGTTGCTATTTCGAAGCAAATAAAATAGACTATGTCACTGACCAACTTAAACCTGCTCTTAAGTCAATGGAGCAATATTGCTTTTGTTATTTAATGAGCGCGTTAGTAATATGCGCCTACGGGACGACAACGCGCATTTGCTTATCACATGGATGCGCAGCAGCACACAAACGTTTAAAATATGAAAAAATCAAAGGATTAAAATTTTAAAATGTTTAAAAACATTATTATTGAGTGTCTTGACTTAATGAGGACCGAGTATGAGACGTTAGAAGGCGTATAAAGCTGCTTCACCTGTAGCCTGGTAAGTAATTAAATGTTTTGCTTTAAACAAATGCAAATATTGCATTTATTTAAAAAAAATTAATGCTACCCCACATATTTATTATATATGATGACTTTGTACCTGTGAATATGATGAGATGAGAACCGTTTTTATGTTATGCTTAAATTTCAAAACACCCAGCGCTGTTCTAGTGCTGAAACGGCACGTTTGTAAATTATTGATCTCCTGTTCGTTACAAATAAACTATTTTTGAAGTACAAACCTTTTCTTGCATATTTGTAAATTATTTTTTGAGATTAACCCGATCATGCTCTCCATACATTTACAACAATTAAAAGCCTGCTATTTTTACTTCCATGACTGAAAGAAAACGACTTCAAAAAGTTTAAATGAAGAATTTCGTTGCAAAACAATATAACTACGTTTTTAACATTTTTGTCAAATTATTATTATGTTATCAGGTTATTATTTTGTTTTATAATGCTACTTAGCTGTATTTTTTAAGTTATGAAGGTTTAAATCAAAATAAACCAACTGCAGTTGAATTGATATTTATTGGAATGCACAACCAAAAAACGAGATTGCTGGAAAAAAAGCGGAATTATGTATTTTTGCAACGAAACTCTAAAAATACTTTAAATATAAGCCTAATTTGTTGGTATTTGAAAAGTACAAAGCTTTTCTTGCATATTTGTAAAATATTCTTTGAGATAAGACTGATCATCTGGGCTATCAATACATTTACAGCCACGAAAAGCCTGCTATTTTTACTTCCATGACTGAAAGAAAACGACTTTAAAAAGTTTAAATGAAGAATTTCGTTGCAAAACAATATAACTACATTTTTAACATTTTTGTCAAATTATTATGTTATCAGGTTATTATTTTGTTTTATAGTGATACTTAGCTGTATTTTTTAAGTTATGAAGGTTTCAATCAAAACAAACCAACTGCAGTTGAATTCATATTAATTGGAATGCACAACCAAAAAACGAGATTGCTGGAAAAAGCGGAATTATCTCTTTTTGCAACGAAACTCTTTAAATACCAACAAATTAGGCTTCTATTTAAAGTATTTTTAAAGTACAAAGCTTTTCTTGCATATTTGTAAAATATTCTTTGAGATAAGACTGATCATCTGGGCTATCAATACATTTACAGCAATGAAAAGCCTGCTATTTTTACTTCCATGACTGAAAGAAAACGACTTTAAAAAGTTTAAATGAAGAATTTCGTTGCAAAACAATATAACTACATTTTTAAATTTTTTGTCAAATTATTATTATGTTATCATGTTATTTTTTTGTTTTATAGTGATACTTAGCTGTATTTTTTAAGTTATGAAGGTTTAAATCAAAACAAACCAACTGCAGTTGAATAGATATTAATTGGAATGCGCAACCAAAAAACGTGATTTCTGAAAAAAGCGGAATTATCTCTTTTTGCAACAAAACTCTTCAAATACCAACAAATTAGGCTACTATTTAAAGTATTTTTAAAGTACAAAGCTTTTCTTGCATATTTGTAAAATATTATTTGAGATAAGACTGATCATCTGGGCTATCAATACATTTACAGCAATGAAACGCCTGCTATTTTTACTTCCATGACTGAAAGAAAACGACTTTTAAAGGTTTTAATACAAAAAATTTACAATTTCATTACAAATACAAACAACTCAATTTTTTATATCAATCTTAAACTGGTGGTCTTCTTCCTCCGCTTAGTTTTTTAGTTTACAAATTCTGCCAAAATATGGAATCGGGATGGCGCCACGAACTGGCTTTTAAAGGAGATGAGACTCTTATTGGTTTATTGCACATTGCGCTTAAATTGTTAAAATAGGGCCCATACAGGCTTTTGTTCTGAATAAACGGTGATATATTGAAGCTGGTGTAGTTGTGTGTTTGTATATTTTGATAACAGATGCATTTTGGGTTAAGGCCCACCTGATTTTCTCTGGGCCCACCCACATTGTGAATCCTGGCTACGCTAGTGATGTAGATGTGTTGTTTTAATTGATTGACGCATTAGAATTCTACAATGATAGTTTTACAGCGTTTTGTGTTGACTTTACGTACCGAAGGCAGTCACTCTACGCATCTTCAACAAGCTTGTGTTTTTTTTTTTTTTTTTTTTTTTTTTATTCAAACAATTAGATGAGATTTACAATCACCTTCAGGAGAACATTGTCAAATAAAGAAGATACAGAGAAGTCAAAATAAAAGGAAAAGGAGAAATAAAAAAATAAAAAAAACACAAAAGGGGTATGTACAATCAAGGAAAAAATATAATTAACAATAAATATATAAAAGCAATGAAGGAAAGCTATCAAGTTAAGTTGGAGTCAATAGAAATATATTTTTTATATATATCCAAAAACTTAACACATTTTTTATTTTTAGTCAAACAAAAAGAATTGAGCAGTGAGTCAACTTCAATCAGGAAATGTGAAAAAGTAGGAATTGAGCCCATAAATTTTTGTTTATGGATAAAAAATTTGCCAAACAAAATAAAAAAGTTACATAAATACTCTTTAGATTTGTTGGCAGAGTCAGAGTAATAGCAGATAGTATCTTTCAAGCTAAAAGATTGTGCAGGGATAGGTGTTTTGTTTAGATGGGAGTGCAAGTCTAGCCAAAATTTCTGCACAAACTTACAAGAATAGAATAAATGTAATAATGTTTCCTCTTCAGTGCCACAAAATGTGCAGGTACTAGGAATATCAACATATTTGGAAACAATTGAGTTAACAGGATATATTTTATGCAGTATTTTAAAGTGGACTTCTTTGGTTTTATTGGGAAGAAAATATTTGTGAGGCAACAACCACGTTCTTCTCCAATCAATATTATTAATTAAAGCAATCCAATGGGATTTACCCCGAGGAACAATACAGTCTCTTTTCTGAAATATCTGGCGAACATGTTTATTGTTACATTTCTTGTCATAAATGCCAATGCCACCCAGCAACAAAGCCGACTCCTTTATATCTTTTTGGGTGTATAATAAGTGGCTCTTAACCAGATGCATTAGGCCTGAGGGAATGGCTTTAACAACAGTGTTATATTCTTTGAAAGGAATAGGGAAGTCATGGACAGTCATGAAGCGTTCATACGACAAGATATTGCCAAAATCGTCAAATAAAGAAAGAATATAAATTAAACCTCTATTAAACCAATTAGTGAAAAACAACAAGCTTGTATGACGAACAACACAGAAATGCGGATGACATCACAGTAGCGCGAGAGCCGTTCGAAAGCAGACTTCCTTATGACTTCTCGATTCACTCTCGTGATACTTTGATGTCACCTGCCTGCCTGTCGGTTTTTGAAGCGCAGCATGAACTCAAACAAATCTAATGTCTGGGATACATGTTTGGATGACGGCGAAGGGCGCGTCTTCAAACAACGCGCGCATACCCCCCCCTCCTCCCCAAAAATGTTTTGTGATCGAATCTACAGGATTCACGTGGGTCACCTTTTTTGGATTCAAAACGGCGAATTTCGCCGAAAGGTGAGGGATTTTCATGCCTGAAAGTTTGATGTTCGTGAATTTAGGGACCATCTCTAAAGTGCACTGTACACGTTTCTATCTTCAATAGTATTTAACAGTTTATTTGAATAAATATAAAACATCTAAAAAAGTGGGCATTATAGTTGACAACCACGAACACTTTACAGTTGGTTTTGTGACTGTTTGTTGACTTTAAGTTATTCCATTTTAATGCTGTTTAAAGTAGAAACGTATATGGAGTACTTTAAAGACGGTCCCTAAATTCAAATGGTCAATTATTGGCAAATCTGTTTCATCTTGAGCGAATCCCTGAAGCAAAATCTCATTTGTTCATCCATGCTAATTTGCTAAATATGCTTTTGCTGTCTAAAAATTATGTTCTATTGAGTACACGTAAGCTTTGGTCGCATCACAGGAGTACAGCTTTTGTTGTGTCGAGATCACGAGAAAACAGCAGCTTGTTTTCTCGTGATCTCGACATAGCGGAAGTTGTGTTCTTGTGATGTGATTAAAGCTAAAAAATAACGAGAAAATTAAGTAGTGATCACGAGAACACAAGCAAGCAAAAATAAATATAGAACACAACCTCTCTCCGCTTCAAACTACCAAGTTACTAATTGAGCAGCTCAACAACTGAGGTAATGTAATGAATCTACCTGTTAATACAACAAACTGTCGTCTTCGCCCTTCAAAGAGTGGACACAGAATGTGAAAGATGCTGCGGAGCGGGCGGGAAATCACGAAGTGGATTACCAGAAACAGTGGATCTTTAGACGAGCGATAACAGAACACTTTGACTGGGGTTGGCGAGAGGGGCACCTCAGCCGATTAGGGCAGAAGGGCAGTTGCTCTAGCCACCGGGCCACCCCCCTGTGCACGGCCCTGGTTGGTTTATATTATTGGTACTATTACAAACAGCAGTAATTTAGTTGTTATAAACAAAAATTCCTTACTGTATTCTGTCTTCAGTTCCTCCTCTGTTGAATCTTTGTCACGTTTAAGCAACACAGATGTCCTCCAGCTAAAGAGAATAACAGTGTGCAGTTTACAGCAAAGTTGTTTGTGTGCAATTTGTTGGAATTTCTCTTTTGGAAAGAAATAAAGATTCAACAGATGAAACAGAAAACAGACAGATTATATATAAACTCTTACATATTGAGCATCCAATCCATGTCCGTTAATGATTCCTGTAGGGTCTGGATTACCTCCTGTTGTAATGTCAATATGGCTTTTATCCTGAAACCAAAACATTTACCTTTAAAATTTCTTTATCACTTTTCACTCTAGATTGACGATTAATGATTATTAAAAGATTTTAATACAAATATAAGATATACAACCGAAATCTTACACAAGTTCACTGAGACTGGGACAGGTATGGATGAGGGAAATGATTGTGTGGACCAGTGTGATACTCAAGATGTCCACCTGCAGATTAATTTTCTTTAAACCAGATGAAGAGCGCAGGACTCGTATGAGAGCAACAACCTCTTTATCAGAACCTTCAGGTCTGTGATAAAAAAACACAGAAAGTAGAAACAGAAAGAAAAACATTTAAGCAAAACATTAAGAAGCAGTAAATTGTATATTTTTAAAAAACTAGAGTCAAGTTTCTCACTCTTGTGTACATCTCATGAACATCTGCAGAACGTTTCTCCAGTTTATTGTACAAATCGCTGGACGAGGACAAATCAGAGTTAAATCTAAGGGTATTGGTCTATTTATTGAGATTTTGGAGCAGCTTATGGACAATCTGCAATACAAACAGCGAAACAAACTTTAATTTTGGCATCAAGTCTTGCAAATTAATTTGAAAATATAAACTTTGTATCAGTGGCATGAATGAATGATGTGATGTTAAATGATTGTAGTTTCCTACGTGACAACACCGTCTTTAACTGATCCAATGATCTCTGGACAGCTTCTGTTCCGTTTTTTATCCACTTTTGTCCTGACAATTAAAATAAGTATTTCCATTAAATAATTACAGAACTGCATCTGTGTTGGCAATAAATGGCATAATATTCACTGTAATGTCCACTACTGGCATACTTTCTGCATGTAAAACAATAATGCTTATATGTTTACAATAATTTTAATCCATTACATCAGCTGATTCATAATCTTTCCGTCTCCAAGAGCCAAGATTAAATCCCCAACATCATCCGAAATGTGATCAACTATCAACCTTTGAAAGTGAACAGAGACATTATCAGACACTCTTGCTGTTTGCTCAATGTAAGGTGTATGTTTCATGTTTAACATCAAAACTAACATGATCTAAATAAATTATGAAAATCTTGCAGTATATTGTTAAGTATTTAATGTGTTGCATGATCAAACAAACAGTCTGATCTTCACTTACCACAGCTCTTCATAACGACACAATGCAGGCTGAAGTATCTTCAGATGATCAGATGTAACGTTGAGTTTCAAGTTTCTGATGCGTTCACAGCACTGTAAACAAAACCGCAGCACCCAGCAGTCTGTCTTGTTTAGGGAAATGTTGGAAAGATCTAGAATCAAATCTTTTAAAACTTTCCCAATGAAGCTCTTGTCATGAAGCTCATAGAGACAATGAAGAATGAACATCATGTTTTCATGTTGATATTTCAGTAAACACTGATGGATCCATTCCTTCAGCTGGGTTTCTATGTTGATACTAACAGTCACATTGTGCTTTTTAAAGAATGAGTTGATACTTTCATTCTTACAGAGACCACAGAGGAACAAAATTACAGACTGTAACTGATTTGATTTTCTTATTTCTGAATCTCTGTTTGAAAACTCAGCAACAGACCAACAGGACGAAGCCCATCCTCTCGCTACAGTGTGAAGAAGCTCTCTGACTTTCTTCTGAGACTCAATTTCATCCAATAAGACAAAGTACAGAGCAGTGAAGAACTTCTGAAAGCTGAGATGTATGAATCTGAACATTGTCTCTTGCTGGATTCTTTTATCCAATAGGAATTTGTTCAAGAATGGATGGTTAACTGGATCTTGGATTGTTTCTTGGATGTTTTTCTCATCAAACAGAACTTGTTGTTCCAGCATCCCTCTCTCTGCCAGTTGACCCAGACTCCTCAGCAGGTTTGGGACAGACTCATTCAAACCCTGACAGTGATGCTCCAGTACAGTGGACACAAACTCAACATATATGGATGTGGTTGTTTCCAGACCTCTTGTTAAATCTGCACCATCATTGAATCTTTCTCTGATAACTGTGCAGATGATCCAGCAGATAACAGGAATGGAGCAGACAGTCAACAGGGTTTCATTTGACTTAACAGACTCATAAGCCTTCCTAAAGAGTTCCTCATCTTGAAAAAACTTCTGGAAGTACTCCTCTATCTTCTTTTTAGAAAAGCCAACAATTGTATTTGTGAAACATTGAGGTCTGTTGATCAAACTCTTCAGTCTCTGTGCAGCTGAAGATCTGGTAGTGACCAGCAGGAAAGAGCCAGGCAAAATTTGTCCCTTCAGCAGCGCATAAACAGAGACTTCAGGTGGGGCTTTCTGGTGTACATCAGTGGCTTGTAGTGTGTAAGGAATGTCTTGGGTGAATCTAAGCTCCTCAAATCCATCAATAATAAAGAGCACGTTTGATCTGATCTTCTGTAGCATCTGTATAATCTCATTGGAAGTTAAACTGCAACTCCAGCTCAAGAGATCAATCAAACTCATCTCTTCAGAGAAACACATCAGCTCTTCACACTTCAGATAAAAAACAAGATAAAATTTTGCTGGATATTTTCCAGATGCCCAGTCTAACATGATCCTTTGTGCTATGGATGATTTGCCGCTCCCAGAGCTTCCCTGGAGTATAACAGCTAATGGATTAAGTAAAGCTCCAAAGAAGTGATCAACACAAACTTCAGTTACTGGAAGAAAAGGAAACCAGTCTTTTTGAATGATCACAGGTTCAGTATACAAAGATGCTTATGACCGTTTATCAACAGAAAAGAAGGTTCTCGATCTCTCCATCTCATACATTTGTATAACTGACATCTTATATCGATCCACCTAATCCCAAGGCACTGCAGGAAATTATAAGGTAACTTAATAATGTAAAAATTAGATGAAATTGAGAATAATGTGGATGTTTGCAGTGAAAAGACTGTGATCTCTAACTGTATTAAGTAATAAACTAAATAAATAATAAACATGAAGAATATCACACTGATATATTAACCACACATTCCAGTTGAAAGCCCTTGCCTTGTGCAATTTAACAAACTTAAGGTATGTTTGAATATTATTATATATTATTGTATATATATATATATTTAATTGTATATATTATTTTTTGCAAAATTGTATAAAGATTTGTCTAGAGAAACAGAAAAATTTGGTAACACTTTAGAATAATGGTCTTAATAGGAAGTTACACGGGAACTAATGCGAAACAAATGGTTACCTCTGCATTAACACTGAAATCTCTACTAATTACTAATAAAGAAGAACGATTAACTATTAAATAGGTAATTGTACATGTTTGGGTTAAGTAACAACTAGTAACATATTACTTTTTAATAATCATTATTAATTACTGCATGTTAAAAAACTCCTGCAGAACTATACATTAATTAAGACTTATTTAAAGTAACTATGAATTAACTGAGTATCAACAGTCACATAAAATCATGCCAATGCGCACTGTATTATCCTGTAACTAATAATACAATTTGAAACACAAATATGTTGGTAACAGTTAACAATAAGGTTTATTTGTTAACATTAGTAAACTACATTAGTTACCATGAACAAATAATGAACTGCACTTATACAGCATTTATTAATCTTTGTTAATGTTAATTTCACAATTAGTAATACTTTATTAAAATCTTGTTCGTTAGTTAATGCACTGTGAACTAACAGGAACAAACAAAAGCTTTATATCTATTAACTAACATGAATAAAGATGAATAAATACTGTAACAAATGTATTGGTCATGTTATTTAATACATTAACTAATGTTAACTAATGAACCTTATGTAAGGGATAATGTAGAGGCTTGTATCACACTGTCGGGGCTTATTTCCCGACAACTACCGGCTGCCTCTACATTATCATGCTACTTGTCAAATAAGAAAAAAAACGGACATGAATATGAATTTTATTGGCATATTCGTTTTAAATTAACATTTGTATCCTTCCGCGAAACTTTGCACAGATGCATAAAATGATCGTAATACCTTATTAAGATCATCTGCTTCATACTTGTCTGTCTCCGTTTTTTCTCTTTTAGCCAGTCTTTGAGAAGTTTTAATGCCCATTCTGTATTTTTTGTGTGTTGGCTTCGTAGCTGTCATGCTCTATTTTGTCAAGTTCAGTCTCAGTAAGCTGTCTGTGTCTTGTCGTGGTTGTCCAGTGTTTGTCACAAGATGGCGCCAAACGGTAATCTTTATTGATCTTTATTGGCGCGGAGCGATTTTACTCGTACAAGTAGCACCGGCTATGCGA